>NW_028258372.1:31765701-32068732 GCF_053883595.1 Heterocephalus glaber
TGCAGGTTTTCTGTAAAGAGAAAAGGGATTTCTTCAGGAAGGGTTGGAAGCCCAGCAGTTGCTTGCTGGGCAGAGTCAGTCTTCCTGTCTTGAAACACAGTGATCAATAGTCATTGGAAAATCAGAGCTCCTTTACCAGCTATGCGGCTACTCATCTGCTCCCAAGGTAGGCTGGGTTCCTCTGTCCGGGAAAGTGCTGAAAATTCTTAGACAATCTGCTTAAGAAAATGCCAAGAGTTTTTGCAGAAAGAAGTTTCTTTTCTGTTGCAAAGCTACTAAGTTTTATTCTTCTTTTAACAGTGATTGACCATAATTTATCTGCACACTGTGTTTGGTGTATTACAGCTATTGAAGCCCCTTTTATGTTATAACCCATGTGTTTCTAAGGGAAGAAAATAAGTGTGTGTGTGGGGGGGACTTTTTAAAAGCAGGTTGACATAAAGGAAGGACTAGAGAGAAAGGTTAAGATTCAGAAACCTCCTATAATTCACCTTGAAGGAAAAATAGAGTATCTTCAGTTAACTTTCCATACTGCAGTAAGATTGGAGTTCAAGAATAATTTTTCAGAAACTGAGCAATCATCAATACCAATGCCTAGAAAAAAACATTCACTAAACTTTTCTTCTCTGATACATAGTGAGACGTTCACTACAAAAGTGTTTCTTCAAGTAAATAAATATTTTCCCATAAAGAGTTGAATATTTTTATCTCCCATTTTCTTTTCTTTTATAGATACAACAAATGAAATCTCATTCATCTTATTTATTTATATAATAAATCAATAACAATTTAAATATAATTATTTGCTCCTTTCTTTTTGGTGAGTTTTTAAAATTTGAACATCCTGTTTACCTGTCTCCATTATTTTCATTTTGTTTTGATACTTATCAACTAACTTTCAATGCTGTTTAATACTAATTTCTTTTGCATTTCTTTCCTAGGAGATCTGATGCTATTGATGCTCCATATTCCTCTTTAAACTGTCATAATTCTGATATTGCTGTTTAATTATAGTCTCTTTCAGATTTTGATGGAGTCTTTTCCCTTTTCTGTATTCATTTTTAATAAGATTTCTTGAAAGCTTTTAATAGCCTACCTCCTCATTTCATTCTGTCTCTACTTGCTTTTCAAGTAAGTTTTAAGGTTTGAAGTTTTCAAATTTGTTCTCAGTTTTGAAAAAAAATATATAAAATTTTTCCAAAGCCTTGTAGTTTAATCAAAATTATACTTTATGTGCTTTTCTATGGAAGACACTGTTGGATGACCTATAGTCTGTGGAACTGCAAACATCAGAGGTAGTGCTGTGTGCTCAATCATAGCACTCCAAAATGTAGAGCATCAGTCCGATTTCAGGTGAGGCAGGTCCTTGGTTTTCTGAATATTTATTTAATGTTGTGTTTTATGGAATATAAAGAGGGAAGTAGATTTTATTCTCCTTCCCTTAAAATTTTTGATCCATTGAGAAACATAACTAACTGAAATATTAGAAATCTTTTAAATGAACTGCTCTATTTTTCAGGTTAAGAAATTTAATCCTTGACTAAATGACAGAGATAGAGGTAGAAGACACATCTCCTAACTGTTATGTCAGGCCTTATGCCATGTGAGTACACCATTTCTGTAGAACAACTGCAAGGGTTCCACAGAGAACATTTCTGTTGTACTTGCATATAAAATAATTTTTGTTTTATAATCATTGCAGTGCCATCACTATGGCTTTTCTTTTCCTCTGTCTATGAATCACAATTCAAAACTCTACCTTTCTTTGATTTTTTTGGAGAAATACAACTTTTAAAATTTTTTAAAAATTTTATTTTATTGGTACATTTTAATTATACAACATAATGACATTCATCATTGGAAATTTGCACCTTTACATAATCCATCTTGGTTCTTATTTTTTCCCTTTCCCCCGCCCTCCATTCAACCACTCCATCCCTCCCTATTTACAGAGACTTTGTTTCCATTTTTTTATTTTCTCATATTAATTCCATTCCCTTCTTTCCTTTCCCCTACCCCTCCAACTTCCCCTTCCCCTTTGCCCCTTTTCTTCCTATTTCACATTATCTATTATACCTTTTAGTCCTTATTTACACTTTCAGTTTTTCACACTAGAGAAACTATTCCATATTTATACATGTGTGTCCTATTTCTTTCACTTAAAAGTATTGCCTCAATGTGCATCCATTTAGCAAAAAATGTCTCTAAGTTTTGATTTTTTATGGCTAAGTAATACTCCATTTTATTAAAAAACAACATTTTCTTTATCCAGTCTCCAGTTGATAGACATTTGGGGTGTTTCTAAATTTTAGCTATTACAAATTGTGCTGCTATGAACATGGGTGCACATATATCTCTGTGGCATGATTCTTTTAATTCTTTTGGGGAGATATCCAGCAGGGGAATAGCTGGGTCAAATGGGACTTCCAGTCCTAGTTGCTTGAGGTATCTCCATAGTGATTTCCACAGTGGTTGCACCAGTCTACACTCCCACCAGCAGTGGAGTAGTGTTCCTCTTTCCCCACACCCCCACCAGCATTTGTTATTGGTTGATTTCTTGATAGCAGCCATTCTTTCTGGAGTAAGGTGGAATCTCAACATTGTTTTCATTTGGATCTCTCGAATGACCAGTGATGTTGAACATTTTTTCATGTATTTATTTGCTATTTCTACTTCTTTGTCTGAGAAATGTCTGTTCATTTCAGACGGCCATTTTCAGATTGGGTCTTTAAATTTGGGAGGTCTGATTTTTTAAAGTTCTTTATATATTCTAGGAACTAGACCTTTGTCTGAGGAACAGCTGGTAAAAATTTTTTACCCACATTGTGGGTTGTCTTTTCATGGTGTTGATGGTTTCTCTTGCTGTGCCGAAGCTTTTTAATAACATGAGATCCCAATTATTGATTCTTTCTGCTAGTTCCCATGGCACTGAGGTTTTTTTCATTAAATGTTTTCTTACACCAATGTCTTTAAGAACTCTACCTAACCTCTCTTCCAGCCACTTTAGTGTTTCTGTTTTAATATTTAGATCTTTGATCAATTTCAATTTTAGTTTAGTGCATGGTGAGAGATATAGGTCTAGTTTTAATCTTTGGTAAGTTGAAACCTAGTGTTTCAAGCACCATTTATTAAAGAGGCTATCTTTCCTCCAGTGAGGGTGTTTGGCTCCTTTGTCAAAAATGAGGTGGCTGAGTGTGACAGGAGTTGTTTCTGCATCTTCAAATCTGTTCCACTGTTCCTCAGGTCTGTTTCTTTGCCAGGACCATGCTGTTTTTATCACAGTAACTTTGTAGTATAGTTTCAAGTTGGGGGTTGTAATGCCCCCTGGCACGTCTCTGTTACCTAGAATTGCTTTTGCTATTCTGGGTCTCTTCTTGTTCCAAATGAATTTTTGGATTGTTTTCTCAATTCTGTGAAGTATGCTGCTGGAATTTCAATTGGGATTGTATTGAATCTATATAACAGTTTTTGAAGTATGGTCATTTTCACTATGTTTATTCTTCCTACCCAGGAGCAGGGGATGTCTGTCCATTTTCTGATATCATCTTCAATCTCTCTTTTCAGAGTGTCATAGTTTTCAGAGAAGAGGTCTTTGAATTTTTTGTTAGGTTGATTCCTAGGTATTTCAGTTTTTTGGATGCTATTGTGAAAGGAATTATTTGCCCTATTTCTCTCTCAGTGAGTCTGTTGTTTGTGTAGAGAAAAGTTATTGATTTTTGTGTGTTGATCTTGTATCCAGCTACTTTACTGAATTTGGTTATTAGTCTAGAAGAGTTTTGGTGGAGTTCTTGGAGTCTTCCATATAGAGTATCATGTCTTCTGCAAATAATGACAATTTGACTTCTTCATTTCCTATTTTTATTCCTTTTAGTTCTTTCTCTTGTCTAATTGCTGTGGTTAACATTTCCAAGACTATATTGAACAGCAGTGGTGATAGTGGACTTCCTTGTTTTGTTCCTGATTTCATTGTGAAGGATTTCAATTTTTGACCATTTAGTATGATATTGGCTGTTGGTTTTTCATAGATGGCTTTTATCATATTGAGGTAGAGACAGTCTATTCCAATTTTGTTTAGGGTTTTTATCATAAATGTATGTTGGATTTTGTCAAATGCTTTTTCTGCATCTATTGAGATGATCATATGGTTTTTGTCCCTGGCTCTATTGATATCATGTATTACATTTATTGATTTGCATACATTGAACCATTCCTGCATCCCTGGGATGAGTCCCACTTGGTCAGGGTGTATGATCTTCTGCATTCTATTTGGCAGTATCTTAGTAAGGATTTTTGCATCTATGTTCATTAGTGAGATTGGCCTATAGTTCTCTTTTTTGGTTGGGTCTTTCTCTCTTTGGGGATCAAGGTGATGCTTGTTTTCAGGAATGAATTCAGGAGTATTGCTTCCCTTTCGGTTTCATTGAAGAGTTTAAATAGTAGTGGCAGTAGTTCCTCTCTAAATGTCTTGTAGAATTCAGCAGTGAAGCAATTAGGACCCAGGCTTTTCTTAATTGATAAGTTTTTAATTACATTTTTAATTTCATTGATTGATATTGGGTTGTTTAGAACTTTTAGGTCTTCTTTGTTCAACTTTGGTAATTCATATGTATCTAGGAATCTGTCCATTTCTTCTGTGTTTTCCATCTTATTGGCATATAGGTTCTGGAAGTAGGTATTGATGATCCTCTGGATTTCTGGTGGGTCCATTGTACTTTCATCCTTTTTATTCCTAATTGCATGGATTTGGGCCTTTTCTGTCCTTTTTCTGATAAGGTTGGCTAAGGTCTTGTCAATTTTGTTTATTCTTTTGAAGAACCAACTCTTGGCTTCATTGATTTTTTATATTATTCTCCTAGTCTCCATTGCATTGATTTCTCCTCTGATCTTTATAATTTCCTCCCTTGTATGAGCTTGGGTGTGTTCTGCTCTTCTTTTTCTAGAAGCTTGAGGTTCAGCATCAAGTTGTTTAATTGGGGCTTGTTCTGTTTTCCTAACATGAGTATTCAGTGCTATGATTTTCCCTCATATGACTGCTTTCATTGTGTACCATAGATTCCAATATGTTGTATTGTCATTGTCATTTAATTGAAGAAACTGTCTGATTTGTTCTTTGATTTTTTTCTGTGACCCATTGGTTGCTCAAAAGTATATTGTTCAATTTCCATGTGTTTTTGAAATATTTGCGGCTTCTTTTGCTATTGATCTTCAATTTCATTGCACTATAGTCTGATAATATACAGAGGATAACTTCAATTCCTTTGCACTTAGTCAAATATGTTCTATGAGTGAGTATGTGTTCTATTTTGGAGAACAACCCACGTGCAGCTGAAAAGAATGTGTATTCTGATTTTGTGGGGTGGAAGACTCTGTAAACATCTGTTAAGTTCATTTGTTCAAGAGTTTGAGTTCTCGTATTTCATTGGTTGTTTTTTGTCTAGTTGATCTATCTATCTGTGACAGTGAAGTATTGAGATCCCCCACTACTATTGTATTAGTACTTATTTGATTTTTTGTGTCCCTTAGTATTTGTTTTATATAGTTGGACAGGCTAGTGTTTGGTGTATAGATATTTATGATTGTCATCTTTTCCTCTTGGATTGTTCACTTTACAAGTATGTAGTGTCCTTCTTTGTCTCTCTTAATCAGTGTTGGGTTGAAATCCACTTGATCTGCAAAGAGGATAGCTACTCCTACTTTTTTTTCTGGTTCCTGTCACATGGAGTATTGTTTTCTTCCCTTTAACTTTCAGCCTATGAGTTTCTTCTAGAATTAAGTGTGTTTCTTGTATGCAGCATATTGTTAGATTTTGCTTCTTGACCCATTCTGCCAGTCTATTTCTTTTGATTGGTGAGTTGAGACCATTAACAATGATGGTTATAACTGATATGTATTGACTTATCATTGTCATGACTTTTTCTTTTTGTTGGATCCTTCCCATTTGCATTTAATTTCTTGATGTGCCTGATAGGTTCATTTTGCTGGGCTTCCTGGTATTGTGATCCTCATTGTCTTTTCCTAGGATATTGTCTAAAATTTTTTAGAGTGCTGTTTTGGTATTCATGAAGTTCCTAAGGTGCTCTTTGTCATGAAAGTATCTTATTTCTCCATCCATTTTGAAAGATAGTTTTGCAGGGTACATCAATCTGGGTTGGAGGCTGTTTTTCTTTTCTTTTTTTTTTTTTGGTACCAGGGATCAAACTTGGGACCTTGTGCTTGGGAACCACTGAGCTAAATCCCCAGCCCATGGAGGCTGTTTTTCTTTAGGGCTTGGAATACATTACTCCAAGCTCTTCTTGCCTTGAGGATTTGCATTGAGAAGTCTGCTGTGATTC
Source organism: Heterocephalus glaber (assembly GCF_053883595.1). Taxonomy (NCBI): domain Eukaryota; kingdom Metazoa; phylum Chordata; class Mammalia; order Rodentia; family Bathyergidae; genus Heterocephalus; species Heterocephalus glaber. Next base: position 31,772,034 of record NW_028258372.1, read on the forward strand.
TGATGGACTTTCCTTTGTACATAATTTGCTTCTATTCCTCTAATACTTGTAGAACTTTGTTCTTCCATTGGCTTTCTGGAATCTTAACAATTATATGCCTATGTGTAGATTTTTTTGATCAAGGCTAGTTGGATTTCTATATTACTCACTTATTTTTATGTCAAGTTCTTTTCCCCTGCTTGGGAAGTTTTCTGCCATTACTTCTGTGAACAGTTTTCTTACGATGTCTTCACTCTCTCCTGTTTCTTCATTGACTCCAGTCAGTCTTATGTTATTCTGCTTTGCTTCATCTAGCAGGTGGTGGATTGATTTCTTGTAGTCCTTTAGAATTATAAAGCAATTTTTCTTTTCCTGGTCACTAATTGCAATCTCGTCTTCTATATCTGAAATTCTGTCCTCACATTGGTGCATTCTGCTGCGTAAACTTTCAATTGAGTTTTTAATCTCCTTGAAATCTGTTTGCATCTCTTTTATGGATTCCATTTGTTTCCTATGTTGGGATTCCATCATATTCCTCAGCTCCTCTCTAGATTTATCAATTATCACTTGCACTATGGGCACAATCTCTGCTGTTATCTGAGAAATTATTTCTCATTTCATTTTTTCCATATCTTTTTGTTACCAATACAGTGAGTCCAGGTGGTTGAGTATCAGAGTGTTCTATCTTGTTTCCCTTTAGGGTTTCCATAGGTGATGTGGAAGTCTGGTTTTGAGGTTTGTTTACATGTCTTCTCATTCTGATTTTGGGGGAGGGGGCACAGCTCACCTCCTCTGTATTGGGAGGAGTGGTATGTCAGCCCAGAAGCCTCCTCCTCTGCTCTGGGAGTGGTGGTGAGAAATACAATTATTATTTAGAAAGCAGGGGTACAGGTGGAATCACAGGCTGATTATTTTTTTTCCTGCCCTTTACTGAAGAAGGCTCTTACACTTTATTTTTCATTAACCATGTTTGTCACTGGAGGAAGCAGAGGTAGGAGTAATAAATAAATCCACAATATTTGCATCAAATATAAAATTTGTTTTTGAATCTACAATCTCAGTAATGGTTCTTCAATCTGTATTTTAAGTAGCAAACATATTTGTTGTTTTTGTATGATCTCCCTCCAAACTGGTTCACAAGAACCACTTTCCAGTGTTTCTTATGCCATTTAGGGCACTGACATTCATAGATGAAAAACTGTTGGTTTAATCACTCATATTCATCAAAGCAGAGCAAATTTAATCTAAGAGGAAATAATTTCTACCCAAACACCAGGGTTAAGGCATTCTTGTGAGCATTTCTCTTCTTTGCCTTTGAACTCCTTTCCAGCACTGAATTCTTCAAGCTTAACTAGGAGGTCTCAGCTACTTCTGCTTGATGTTGGCAAGACCTCATCGATATTGATCAGATCCCACTCACTTGCCTTCCTGGCTCTAAACTGCTGACATTCTTCTCCATGCAGTGCACTTGCCCAGCATTTGATTTATGGACTGCTTAAAATGCTTCTGTTTCACACTCTTTTTCTACAAGATGTATTACTCTCCCATTCTTCCTTAATCTGTTTCTGCTCAGAGAACAGCATGACATGATTCTAAGAGAGTTTACCCAGACTATTTTTAGAAATTTACATTTTCTTTGGATACTTTCCCGATGCTTATCTTCCTAAAGCTACATCTAAAATATATTATCTATGAATACAACTCCTCAACCTTTTGGGGGGAGGTCTTAATTTCAATGTAATTAATGATTGTCAGTTGATCAGTTTTTCCTCTCTTAAGTGTGTAATCATAGTAGAATGATGGTTCTCAGAAATTTCATTGTAAGACTAAAATTTTCTCAAGTTTTTAAAACAGGTACTTCACATTCTATAATCTAATGTATTACAGGAATTTTCTTGGATCCTCACTATTGTCATTTCAGATTTAGGCAACTAATTGAATTCCATGATTCCAGCCTTTGCCTTTTCTCTGATTATCTTTCAGTCCTATCTTATGTTCGATTGTGCACAGCCTGGCCTACATAAAAACCACATACCTGTGCTGTTACATATGTACACTTGCAGACTCAACCCCCTGAGACTCCCATCTGCTGGAGCCAAGGGACTCAAGGTTTGTTTAGCTAGAAGCCCTTATGGTTTGGACGTACACTCTAGGAAATACCAAGCTCCAGGATTATAACATTTTTTTTCAGATCATACAAGAATGATCTCCGAACCACTCTCTTCTCAACAATCCTGTCTCAAAATTTATACATTGGTATCAACAAGCTATAGTTATCAATGCATGATGCGTCTTGGTTCCATGTTTCTCCTTTCTGATGTTTCTAGAACTTCTTTATTCTACCATCCACAAAGTCTTTAAGATGCAGCCCAGATACTATCCTATGCAAAATGGTTTTTCTGACTTCTTCAGGCTACATTCTGTATTTGAGCAATTCTGCGTTCATAGATCTGTTGGTGTCTTTTTCCTTTTCTTTTTACTGAAGGTTGAACCCAGACCATTAGCACTGAGCTACATTCCCATCCCTTTTTACTTTTATTTTGAGACAGAATCTCACTAAGCTAAGTCACTAAATTGCCCAGGCAGAGCACAAACTTGTGATCCTCCTGCTTCACCCTCCCAGAGTGGTGGGCTAACAGGGATGCACCACTATGTGGAAGTTCTTTTGGTATCTTTAAAACATGCTATGATAATTACATGTTTATTTTCCAGTTTCTTTCATGTTACTGTACATTCTTAAAAGACAGAATAATCATCTTGATTTTCCTGGCATTTAAAACAATTTCTGGTATAAGAAATACTTCATTAGTATTTAATGGACAAATTCATAAATCAATGACATAAGTGTAGCTTTCAATTTTGCCATCACTGTTGCCAACAAGCAGTTGAAGCAGAAATCAATCTATGTCTGAAATTCCATTTCTTCAATCTGTAGATGTTTAGGGCATATAAAAGAAACATTATATTCAGTATTGTAGAGTTTTATCTTCAAACCATTACAGACCTTTATTTTGTAAGTGACAAATAGAGACTTTATACATGCTGAAAATACAATGTTTATTAGTGGCAGAATTTCAACTACAGTCTGGTTCTGATAATTGTCATGACATATAGTACAATCGAAGAGGTAAGAAAATAAAGTATTGGTTAAAATTGTAAATAGAAAATGTGCAAGTAAATGCAAGGAATGTTTTATAAAAAAACTGTGAAGAATCAGTTGTGGGTAGAATGGGGTGACAAGTAGATCCAGAAATTTGGTAGGATAGAGAAGAGAGTGTGAGTAGATTCATAAATCCTTTAAGACACAGGTGTTTGACCATGTTAGATACTTGAAAAGGAAAGTGAGACCAGGGCACAGACCCTAGACTTATTTTGGAAGATAAGAATTGAGAATTACCAAATTAGCTTAAGTAATAATTTTCACTTAATAGCAGGATTATTTACCTTGAAAATGTTTTAATAGTATTACTATGATATTTAATAGCTACATAAAAGTTAAATAAAATAGTATTTCTATTAATATGGTATTCTGTTCTAAGTCACAGGACATCATCATGCTACTATTTATGTCTGCCTTTGTTATTAAGTTATTTGTCTTTAAGAACTAATAACTTTTAAAATTTTAATCCATTTTGTAGCATTTGGTTTTTCACTAGGCTAACTTTCTTACATGGTACATTCTCTGTTCACAGATTACAATACATACATTCATATTTGGCCATGCAACAATTAATGATAGGGATAAATATTAGAATATACACTGTTAGGTGATTCTCTTACTGTGCAAATATTATTGAATGTGTTTGAGTGAAGTAAGACCACTATGGCATTATTAGGCAGTGTAATCTTATGTGACCACCATTGCATCCACGGTGTCTCTTTGACTATAATGTCTTTATGTGATTAATGACTCTGACTCTCTCTCTCTCCATATATATATATTTATATATATATGTATATATATATTTATATATATATTTATATATATGGCTCATATTATATATGATGTTGTATATCTATATATATTTGTGTTAGTTTGAAAAACATTATGAACACAATCACCTTGCATTCAGCATTCAGGTTGAATATACTATTCTAGAAATAATCTTCTGGTCTTAAGTTTTGTTTCTTTTTTTGGTACCGGGGATCAAACTCAGGACCTTGTGCTTGTCAGGCAGGCACCGGAACCACTGAGCTAAATCCCTGGCTCTTCTGGTCTTAAATTTATGAGTATGTAGTTTTACAATCTTTTCCACCTCTTTGGGTATAATGTCATATTGGAAAATTCAGTCAACTAATGATAAAATTGGGATTTTTTTACTGATAACAATAGCTTAAATGACTGGTATTTATTCGACAAAATAAACAGTTCCTTAACTTTGTGCTAGAACTTTTCCATTCTTTATGCTTTTCTTCATATATGTATAGTTAATGGTGGCATTATTTGTAAACCTTTGTCCATTATTAATGCATACATTTTAAGTAATAATTCCTTGTTAAAAAATTCTTTTATTGGTACATTTTGAAAAAAAATCAATGTTTACAGTCATATTTATTTTCTTGCATTTAAGGTAGGTATATTTTCCTTCTAAAGTTTGGTATCTTACTTCCACTATGTAACCATGATTCATTTTATTGTACTACCTAAGAGATATTTTAAAAGAAAACATATGAATAAAAATTGAAAACGTTAACTTCCTCCTGATTTCAAATATTCTTGGTATTTTTAAACTCAAAAATGCTTCACTCAGATTCCTCCTCATATTCTCTTTTCAGATATCACGAATGTTCACAGTGCCTTTTGGCTTTCTAAGTCAAGTACATTTGCCCCTGAGCTTTATGCTACTTTCTGACATCTGAAAGATCCTGCATCTGCTCACATGAGGAACATTCAATACCTTGTGGGTTTCCATTTGTAGGAAAAGTGTTCCTTGTCTGCAATTTTATTTTATCAATACAGCATCATTCTATTGTTTTAGCTAATAGGAGGAATGGTTCTGCCCCTTAATCTTTTGCTTTAATAGGATATGTCTTAAGAGAAAATACAGTGCTTATAAAAGGATGAAAAGTCAGAAAATGACCTTTCAAAATTCTAAGTGAGAATTAAAGACTATTGGTACTTTTTATTTTCTGGTTTTGCCATTAAAAATGTACTGTACTTCTCTTTACTTTCCTTGATATATTTTGCCACACTATCTAAATTAATTTTTAAAACTGAATAATCTTACTTGGGTTGTTGTCAATTTTTTTCTCACATGATTAACTTAAAAAATTAAAAAGTTTTCTTTTTCACAATAAAAATTTTAATTTTTATACTTGTAGAAAAATGTGAGTAATTATTCAATATACTGGGAAAATCTGTTTTTACAAAGCACATTATGTAAATATTTATTGAGAATGTACATAACAAAAATAGTGTAGGCTTCTGTTGTCTAAGGCAGTAGCCAGAGCCTCATGTGCCTCCTTGAATTTAATTAATCATGAAGTCTGGCTGGAAAAAGTGCTTCTTGTTGTAAATATTGTTGAATTTGAATCCCCAGGAAAATGTGAATATATTTAACATTGTCTTTACTTTATGTTTATTATATTTACATACTTTGGTAAATTACAATTAAATGTCTTACATTTTGCCTCTAACTTTGAGGCACAAATTTTTAAAAAGGGTATTTATTATGGGTAGTAATATTTAACCAAGAAATGGAAATGTTCTTCTGTTTTACTAGGTATCATAATTCAATTCAGAATGTTTTAAATTCAAGTTCAAATACAGTTTTTTAATTTAACATTTGCTCAAAATTGGAATGTAGTTTAGATTTTTCTATTCTCTTGAGAATTGGTTCTACAGCTATATATTTTTCTCCTAGAGATTATAATTGCCTTAATTTGTGTGTTTTTCATTAAATAAGCAAATAATTATATCTTATTACAAAGATAATTCAAATTATTTTCCTCAAATATTTTAGTATATGTGCTGCCAAAGTGAGCACAATTTTCTTCAAAACTTTTAAAGTATAAGACATTTTATCAGCTCTCTCTCTAATTTCTTTATTTTTTTGCCAGGATGGGCTGCTTTCTGGGTTCCCTCAGTGGTGGCACAAAAGGGACAGGCACGGGCAAGTCTCTATCTGGCCATCCTGGAGTCACCAGCCCACAAATCCTATGGCTCTGCCGACCCTTGCTGTTTAACTGTGAGTACTAACTTTGGGCATCTTGCTGTGTGTAGATGCTCTGTTTCACCAGACTCAAAGAATCTGGCAAGCAGCACAGAAAGAAACTGCTTCCCATTTGATTTCCCATTTGTTATTTCTCAGGTGAATGAGCTAGGCCAATTGGAAACAGCATAGCACAGGTCAAATGCTTTTCTGTGTGGTTGTCCTGTCTGTGTTCCCAGTTGCTCCAGATTTCTATTTTCATTAATGGGTAGTTATTAAACCATTGATTTTGTGAGTAGACAATTGCTAGCATTTTCTAATCCACCAACTTGCTGACATCCTACTTCGTACTCCCCCTCCAGTAGAATTTAGAAGACTGGAAAAGTACAGGATAGTTTTTTGCTTATGTACCTTGGATTAACTTTGTTTTCGTATTTTTCCCAGGACCTGGTAGTGCACATGTAACACATTTTGGGGATTACTTATTGTTATTAGTTTTACAATAATAATGGTTTTGAATCATCAGATTCTTTTGCAGCAGTATATTCATATGGTTCTATCAAATCTATTTTTAGAAGTGTGTTTCTTGATTCAAAGGCTGTGTCTAGTTATATACTTACACTCAGTTCTAAACTTATAACCAATGAATGGGAAAATTAAGCATAATAGCCATTATATATGGTTCACTTTAAACTGTAGGGACAATGACTTATGGCATCTGTAATGAAAAGTAATTATTTTCTAGTCAAGGAGGTATCAGTTATTATATTATAAAGTCATTCCTCAGATTGTTCTTATGAGTTAAAGAACTAAAATTAATCTTACCTTGTCCCACTTTCAGATATTATTAGTTAGGAAAGACGTCTCAACTTTGTTTTATTATGGCTTTTCAGAAAGTAAAATATCTCCTGTTGAGATGAAGTTGGAGTGTTTAATTGGATGCTTAAGTGGAAATGTTTCCTGAACATTTTTTGAAACTATCATTTCTTAATCACTGTACTTGACAAGCCAACATTTTTAGCAGAGCCTGATAAATCTATGAAATAAAGGATTACATTTCTGTGTACAAGTCCTATGTAGAGGGAATACTTATAAAATGTGTATCATAGTAAAAAAAAATTGAAAAATCGCATTTGGTTTTACCAAATATGTGAATGCTTTTCCGTTATGATGAATGTACTTGAATAAGTATGCAACTTACAATGCACATTTGTGTTGTGGATAAAATACAGCGACTGGAAATCAAGCATTATAAATTGCAAATGAAGAGTAATGAATAAACTTCCCTAAAATTAAAGAGAAAAATTGAATCAGGGACTTTGCCTGATAAACTAACAGCACTAAAATGAAATGAATAGATTTTTCTGGAGTGTAAATCTTTCTTTTATAATATTCTCATAAAAAATAAAACACATTAAATAGCTTCCAAAATGAATTTATAAAGTATAAATATAAGAAGTAGACTATTTTTTATCTCAATTAATGGATTTTTTGTTGAAAATCTCTTTGCTTTTCTCAGATTTTGGCTGCACAAATATATTTTAAGGTATTATAAATTTATGTAATTTTCTGTGTGGGCCAGGATTTTTTACATTTGAGTCTGTAGGACACAGAGATTACATGAGCCTTTCATCAGGATATTAGAGCTACGTAAAGTTAAACAGAGCAAAGAATTTATGGGAGGAAGATTTGTAGAGGAGTCTTTGGAAGAGTTTGTCAAACTTTTTGAGCATTGTTATGCTTTCGGTCTAAAATATTTCCCCAAATTCTTGCATTCAAGGTTGAACTTTTGAAACATGATTGAATTATGGTGCGGTGCTACACTCATCAGTGGATTACAGTGAGTCATAGCTGAATGTGCTGTTAGATAGTGGGGCTCAGTCAGAGGAGGTGGTCCATGGGAGTTGTGCTGTTAGAGAGTGGGTCTTTATCTCTGGCTCTCCCTGCTCTTTCTACTTCCTGGAAGCTGAGGTGAAGAGCTTTCTTCCACTAGGCCCTTCTGCACTGCTGCTTCTACCTTACAGCCATGAGATCATGGACTGGGACAATGCTCACAGGTGGAACACAGAGTGTCACCACAAGTTATTTTTGCAAAAAATTAATTGCCTTATCTAAACAACTCTTAGTTTTATTTTTTACATAAAAAGAGTGATATTTTGTGTATTTCGTGTTGCTGAAACAGAGTAGCAGAGACTGGGAAATTTATAAGGAAAGTAAATTTATTTCTTATATTTGGAAAGGCTGAGGAATGCAAGATTGAGGGGCCACATATATCAAGGAGCTTCTTGAATCATCCCACGGGTAAGGTGAAAGGACAAGAGATCATATAAGAGACAGATAAAATCAGGTCAACGTCTTTTATCAGGTGTCAGTCACTCTTTTGATACCTAGCTCACTTCTATAATAACAGCCTTAATGTATTAATGAGTGGTGCCTTCATAACCTGAACACTTCTTAAAGATACCACCACTATACTATTACAATGACAGACTTCAACATGAGTTTTGGAGTGGACATTCAATCTATAGCAACATCAAGTTAAAGGACTCTATAGGAAGTGATCAGGTATGTGCAAAAAGTGTCTGCACTAGTGATTCCACTTCAAGAAATACATGGAATGAAAATGGAAAGATAACACAATTGATAGAAATTAAGACATTTTAAGACATATGATATGCAAATACACTTAGTAAGCCTTCTTTTGCTTCCTACTTGAGTGAGTCAACCATTACAGGACACTAGTCAGAAAAAAATTAGAATGTGTTAGTCAATTCAGATTCAATAAAGTACTATTAATATTATGTAAGATTGAAAATGGCATCAAGACTTGCTATAGATTGGAAGTTGAATCTCCCCCAAAGCCCCACTTGTTCAATAAAGTCTTGTTTGCCTGGATGGTGCTATTGGTGGAACCCAGGTGGTGGAGTCTGGGAGGACCTGTCTTGTGGAGGTCCTTGGGTCATCAGGTCCTTCAGTCATCAGAGGAATGACCTTGAAGAGAAGTGTGGGACTGAAGTCCCTTCCATTCTCTGCTTTGCCCTCTGGATCCTGAGATGAGTGGGCTTTCATGATATCCTGCCTTACACAGACCTAAAAGAGCCCAGTTTATCATGAACTATAGCCTCTAAAACTGTGAGATGAGACAAACTTTTAATCTTAATAAGATAATTATCTCAGATGTACCATTGTAGTGACTGAAAGCTGACTAACCCAATACTGTAACAAAAATGAAAACACAAACCAAAACTCATAGATTTTTGATGTGTATATAGAACTACTTACTATTTTGATGAGCCCACAACACTGTCCCAGTTCAAATACCCTCAGGGAAAAGATTGGGAAAAATAAAATAACATTTGAGTAAACTTCTGGTCTACTCATATATGTACTAAATTAACTTTCTGTCTTTAAGGTAAGTTTTCTAAGAGTTGTTGGAGTCATATCTAAAAAATTCTTTGCTTAGACCAATGGCTTGGATTTTTTTCCCCTGTGTTTTCTTCTCATAGGTTTATAATCACTTTTAGTTGATTTTTTACATTATGAGAAATAATGGTTTAAATCATTCCCCTTCTTTTGGATGTACAGTTGTACCAAAGACAATGTTCTTAGCACTTTTGTCAAAAATCAACTGATTCAATGCTATAGTTTGGATGTGGAATGTCCCCAAAAGGACCAAGTATTAAGGCCTTGGTCTCCAGATTGATATTGTTGGGAGACAGTGGAACTTTTAAGAAGAAGGGTTAATGGAGCTCTTATGTCACTGATGATGAGCCCTTGAAGGGCTCTTTGAGATGGTGGCCTCCTCTTCCCTATTTATTTTTCTTTCCCACTATTCATGATAGGCAATTTTAGCTCACCCTTCACTTCCTGCATGATGTGCAGTCTTACCATGTGACCAGAGGAATGGGACCAATTAATTATAGACTGAAACTTCAAAAAATGTGAGTCCATAGAAACTCTTTTCTTCTATAATGTGATTACTTCAAGTATTTGTTATAATGATAGAAAACTGTCACTATAAATGCATGGATTTATTTCTGGAATCTCTTTGTTCCATTGGCCTATGTTGGCTGTTTATGCCGTTGTCATGTTGTTTTGATTACTATGGCTTTGTGTTATATTTTGAAACACAGGTAATTTGATGTCTATTTCTGTCTCTGTTATTGTGCTTAGGATTCAACCTTCATCTAGATTTATACCATTTTATGATCCTTGACATGATTATGTCTGAGAAGGCCCTAATTCCAAAAAAAAGGTAATATTATATGATTTCAAGGGAATATTTCTTTTAGGGTGACACAAATTAGCCTACTACCTTAGAATCTGTGAGCAAAAATTGTTTGTATGTATAGCCTTTCTTTCATTTTCTTTCATAGGAAAAGGTATTTTAAAATAAAAACAATGAATCCCAGGTTAAAGTTTAGAAGTTCAAAGAAGATTTTGTGAAGAGATTAAATATTTAAGAAAACATGTGGTCACTAGAAAAGATTGAGATTGAGAAAAAAAATATGTAATTATAGTGAATTTTCTGGTATTTTTAAAGATAATTCTCTTATGATTAGTTTACCATGGTTGCCCAAAATATATTACTAAAACTTCAAAGAATGGAATAAACTTTACCTGGTTGAAAGATTGCTAATATGAGTTTTTTCTCTGAATTGAGAAGAGTAAGCATGATATTTTCATATTTTTAAAAAGGAGGTAGAGAGGTTGAAGGGACAAAAGGGGAATGGGAAAAAACAAGAACCAAGATATAACATGTACAATTACAATTCCCAATGATGAATATCATCATATTGTATACCTAAACTGTACCAATAAATGTAATGAATAAAAGAAGGTCAAGGTAATAAAACTTTCAGTATGAATAGTAACATATTAATAAATAAATGTATAAATATTGCATTATATTTACTTTGAAAACAGAAGTTGATTATATATAATTATAAGTTTTGTTAATTTGTAATCTTGGGCATTTTGTCTGAGGTAGACGAAACTATTGCTTTATCACTTAATGAAGACTTTTGTGGCAGACAAGCCTATCTTTCACCAGCTTTCAGCTACAGCCCAAAGTGAATTTTATTGGTCTTTGATACTCTTCAATGATTGAATTATGTACTGGATACTCCCTACTTTGATTATACCTTCCATATTTATTTAATAGTATATTGATCCATATAGCATTGATTATTGCATCCATAAAGAATACATTGGATACTGACTCTTAGCCAATGCCAATAAAATGTAGCCCAAGGTAGCCAACAATTTAAAATGAGGAGCATACATTTTCTGTATAAAATACAAATATTTTAATCATTCCATAAGAACCCCAAAACAATTTTATTCTTTGCTATTTCTGAAATGAAAATAGTTTGACAATTTCAAATGAATACATTTTCACTGTCATTGTTCCTGTAAGTTATTGTTTTAAGTGCTATTATATGATAAAATATTAAGATAAATCAGTAATAGTAGACTATATTATAATTGGTAGTAATTGCCTAATGAAAAACATTATGTCAGATGAACAGTATTGAGAACTACTATGTAAGAGTGAACTTAAAACATTTGAACAATGAGACAAAAAAATCATTAGTTTTATTTAATCAAAATGTAATTATTTTTGAGAAATATTTTTTTATTTCTCATTTCTTATTTTCTATTTATGTAATTTTGAAAACAGACATCCATATCAAAGGTGAAGGAAAGTGTATATATTACCTTCTTAAGTAAACCAATGTATCTCTGTTGTATCTATCCGGATGTATGTTATATATTTTTTGGTATGATGGACACAAAAAAAAATTTGTTATTTTTAACCATTAGGAAGAGCACCTGGTGTAGGATAGAATATTACTACTTTTAAGAAAGTAATTTTTAAGTTTTTAAAATAAAGGATGACAAGAAAATTATTTTTATATGGAATACTAATAAAGTTGATTAATACATTAAGTGATTATACATACACTTCTGTGTTCCAGGAACTATAAAATATTTGTATATATGCTCCTGTATATATAATACTAGAGATCAGTAGTTCATTTGATATTTTGACTTTATTCTAGAAATTATGACTAAATTATAATTTCTGTAAACTTAATGTTCTTTTTCTCTTGGTAAGTTTTGAAAAATGTTCCCAGGCTCTAACAAAGTTCTGAGCTTTTGTGCACAATTGTACATAGCAAATATGTTATTAAATCATTTATAGCTTAATTACATGCTTCATTTATCTACTTGAAAAATTATCCTTGAATTCTATTGAGTATTATGGGCTAGATACTTTTTGTATCTGTAATTTTAGATTCAAAGAAACTTTATTGAAAGTAGTTTATCAGTTAAACAAGAATTTATTTTGTACAAGAGAAAAAAAATAAGAGTCTTATTCAAGGTCTCATTTTATCAATATATCCTTGCCTATTTTTTGTCTGCAAAATTCTTCTTCTTTGCTTACCCTCCTAGGTCTCCCCCATTTTTGATCCATATCAGGCACTTACTCCATTGCTGTTTCTTTGCATTCTAGGTAGCCAATGAGCCTTCTCAGGTGGAACATTTGCTCTCTTGCATTTCCCCACAAACATTTAGTTTGGCAGAACTTGACAAAGGGGTCTCTAGAACTTGACATAGGAGTAGATGGGCTAACTAGTGAAATGTAGCACTTCTGCACCCATGTATAGAAGAGACAGTGAAGGTGTGTGTGACTGAATCCTGCCAAGATAATACCATGTCGTGGGGTACAGCCTTCTTCTGACTTGGAAGTGACCATGTGGACAAGAGGTCAGCATCTCAAGCCCTGTCATTGCTGCATGCTCAGGGTGGAGTATTAACTTCATCCTGAACAATGCACTGATGGTCCATAATTTGTTCTAAATTGAGCAAATTATTAGATTAGATTGAACATTGTTAGATTTTCACTTAATCCCAGTTTCAGTATTCATTTGGTCTAGGAAAGATTTCATAATATCTCAGATTCTTGTTAATCTGATCTAGAAACTGGTGATTTAATTATGAATTGTAAATCTGTTATCCAACATTGAGAATCCAAATAAATGCTTTTTTCTTTCCATTTCCCTTGAAAATCCTGTCTTCTATACTGTTTCAATCATCCAGTCAGCCCAGCATTTGTATTTGTTGTTCATTGTTTGAATGACTCATCTGCCCTTACTGAGCCACTGAAAATAAACAGCACCACTGCGCTATTCTCAGAAATCTCCCTTTCTGTATTATATGTACTTTGTTTCCTCAGAGTACTTCTTTCTCTCCATAACTTCAGTTAGTGTTTCTCCGATCTCATTCCCATACTTTCCTACCTTTCTTAGGAATCCCACATCTCCTTTTCTAACTGCCTCCTAGACATTTTGTCGTATCTTTCTCAGATTAAGAATGTTGAAATTTGTTTACCCCACTGTGGATTCATAGGCTGTATGATTCTTTGAGGTCCTTTTCAGAATTCATCTTCTTTGTGCAATTATTTAGAAAATGCTGTACAACCAACAGACTGTAAGTTGTTAATTATGTAGATAACTGTGCTTTTGCAGTGAAGGTATGTTCAGAGGAGGAGCACATGCCAAACACTTGTGAGGCCCTGGGTTTGATTCCCAGTACCACAAAAACCAACAGAGCTCTCCCTCAAATATTGCTCCTATTTGATAAGCATTTTCTTCATTCTCCATATGTATTACATTGATTCAAGTCTGATTAGCCTCTCAGTGTAGCCCTGATAACTAGTCAATGCTATAGTGTCTCTTAAATTCAACCTAAACAGTCGTTGACTACTACTTAATATCTTCACACAAAACACAAATAATTATGTTTAATTAAATAATGTTAATTCCTTGGTTAAGAAATGTATGTATTTCCACATTGTGCCTATATATGTGCATATATATATATTTGTACACATACATATACCTTTCTATGTCGATATCTATATCTTCTATCTATAACTACACAGAGCCCACCAAAAATATATAACACTTAAGGAAAACAAAAATAGTACAGACCCTACTATTACCCTCATATGGAGGACCCTAGAGTATGTCATATTGCAAAAAACCCACTACACTTCTGGCTCTTAGAGAGGAAATTGAAAATGCATGTGCAGCAATCTTAATGACCATGATTACCTAAGCAGTTCGCCGTACTAATAAATGTCAAGGAACTAATGGACACCACTTTGAGCACTTTTTGTAATTGCAGAGGCCAAAGGTAACTTGTATTAATCTCATGATGTTTCAATAAATTAATATTAAGATATTTATACATTTTTATTTTTCAATTGTGTGTATACATTTCTGGGGAGTAGACTCTATATGGTGTCACTTAAAATCTTTCTCAGTTGCATCTGAAATCTTATTTCCAAACTCTTGCCTGAGTAGCCTATGTCTAATTGAAAAAATTAATCCCTATTTCAAACACATGAAATTATCAGGTGTAAAGGCATAAGAACAAGATCAATAGATGTTGATTTTTTCAGTTTCTTTCCTCAAACTATATCTAAATATGAATAACCTACCTGTTGGCACTGTACTGTCAAAATTATTTCCTCCAGTAGAAAACATCTTTCTATAACCTCATGTGAAATTTCACCTTTCCATTACAGCATTATCACAGCATGCCTTACACGTTAGTAATTGAGATGTTTATTGATTTTCCATTAATATACAACTCAGAGAAGATTGAAAATGCCTTCAACATATTCTATTTCTCAGAGTATCTAAAACATAGTGAAGATACTTATCCATACTATAACATTGGAGCCAATACCTTTATTAGATTACCTATAGAAATTAAAATATAATTTAGCTATGAAATTATGTAAGCTTGTCTATAATGTACTTATTGTAATGTTTAGATTTCTTCTAGGAATTAAGCAGAAGAAAATGCACAGATTTGTTTGAATAGCTCCAATTCCAGCACATAAAGCAGCTCATGCTGTTCTGTAAACAAGTTACATCAGATCACTATGGAACAGAAAAATAATTTACTTTTATGTTGAAAAATCTGTCTCCACTTTGTGAGTTTATTTCTGTACTCTCCTGTTTAGCTAGAACAAATGCTACTCCCAAACAAATGGCAAGATACAAACGAAAAATCAAATTTATCTAAGACTATTACACATGCAACCAATGGAATAAAATAAAAAAGACTGACAATATCAAATGTAAGCACTGATGTTTCTGTTCAGAATGTGTATATAAACATTTACTATTCCAAATTACTGGTTTCACTAATAAACTCTAGTTGCAATTATAGAATGATAGGTTTTATTGAATCTACTGATGAAATTGAGTTTCTTTATTTTATATGTATTTGGCATTCACCAAATAATTTATTACTCTTACATATAAAATATTATTCAATAATATATTAGGAAGAATAAGAAAAATAACAATGATAGCAAGCATATGCTTCAATTCTACTAGCTTTAGACACTGCTTTAGACCCCCCATGGTGAAGAGACATGCATACGAATAGCAGGGGACTCGAAGGCATCATTGCTTTCGGAGTATCCACTGACTAGGGGTAAGTTATCACATATCGCTTATAGTTATAGGTGTCTAGTTTAATGATGGCAATGGTTTATTTATCTATTTACGGTTTATTGACCTTTTACAATGCTCACTTGCGAAGGAATCCACAGCTGAGAGCATCATCTTAACAGTCAAGAACATCGTTTTAGAAAAACCAAATTTACCAATGACTCAGGCTCTCAAACCATGCACAATGAATTATTAATATTAATTAAAATATTAATAGAAGAATTAAAATCGATTGTCCAGTTTTGTGTTTAATTTTGGTGTAAGATCTTTAAAGTGGAAATGTATTTTTCTGAGTTTCTGATAAAACTCCATCATTACACAAAGAAAAAGAGCAAGTGTGTGCTTAGATTTCTCAGATTTCTAATCAACTCATGTATATTCAAGTGTGTTTTTATTTCTAAACTAATTATAAAACTTGATCATACTGTTTACGTAACTTTCTATGGTGTAGTAGTAAGGGTTGGAATGGAATTGCTAATAGCCTTGGAGGATTTGCTGGAAATCTGTAGGAAGAAAAGCCATGCTATTAAAAAATTATACTGTGAAGTGATATATTCTATCATTCATTATTGTTATTCAGAATTTGATGGCATGAAGAAACTTCCAATTTCTCTGTATTTATTTATATTTTAATCACAGGAATTCTGTTGAAGGAGAGCATATGCTCTGAATGATTGATTATACATATTTATTCTGCTATAATCCGAATATATGTGTGAGTATGAAAAGTTGCAATTAGTGACACTCAATCACATAAAATGATCCATTTTTAAAATAGGTTAGTTGATTTTCAGGATCATGAGCTCTGATGATCTGAGAGCTTTATGGCAGCTGGCAGAAATATCCCCAGGTGGGGAGGCTCCTTATTACACTAAAGGACTAGGAAAGAAAGAGTTCTATGCTCTATTTTGAGTTTGCAGGCTCTATTTCCTCATTGTGCTGCCATTCCTTTCAGTGAAAGCAAAAGGAAAATTATGCACAAAATGTACTACTCAGAATATATAAGGAAAGAGGGTAACTTTTTACCACTGACAGGATTGAAATAGCTAAAAATCTGGAAAAAAGGCAACAGAATCCAGGAAGTAGTAATGGTGGGAAAAGGTAATAAGATAACAACCACTGTGAAAAATTGGGATGCTGGCTTATATTTGGTGTTAGCTTTACTCCTTTTACCATTAAGTGTGAAGTTTGAGAATTACAAGAAATATTCACTGCCAATTTTACCATTCCTAAGAAATATTCATTGAGTGAGTACCTTTGCCATTTGGTTCACAGAACAATATTGTACAGAATACTGGACCTGAATATAAAATAGAACAAAATAAAAGACATATAATAGGAAGTAGGAAGATACATTTTTCTCAAATGGGAAGTTGATGAAAAGATGGAGGGGAGAAAGAGAATAAAAAAGAAAAGAATTAATATGTGCTATGTAGCTGTACCAGCTCGACATAAGAATGTAAATACTATGTGCTGCAAACATATATATATATATATATATATATATATATATATATATATATATAAAAGGAAGAAGATCAAGGGATATATGGAGGGTTAGGGGAGGAGGGGAAGTGGGATGAAAAATGAGAATTGAGCTCTCCATAAGGAACACACACAATATTTACTACCAACATGTACTAAAAAAAGAATAATGAACCTGAAAGAAATTAAAAATGTACTGTGACACATAGTTACCACCCAATTCACAGGTTTCAAACTGTTGAGATATTTTCAAATTAATGGAGTCACTATGAAAAAATGAACATAATTTGGCATTGTCATGATGTAATGAGCTCTCAGATTTAAGATGTCTCTTCAATTGACTCTAAATAACTATAACTTACTAAGTCAGTCGGTAAACATGACTTTTGCATTGCAATAGGAACCATTTCATAAACTCATTATGAATAACAGGGACCAAACAAATCAGTCATTATTCTCCATTTGGATATACAATTTTAGGGAGAAGAAAATGGGTATGATCATTAAGCTCAAAATTTCTCTTTGTTAACAAATCACACATGTATGCTATGTATGATTAATTTTTTCATATGATTGCTGTTGCTCACATTTCTTTCCAAACTCAGGTACACTTACACTGAGTTCAGTTGTTAAAATTGATATAAATAACTTTCTTGGATCATCAGCAACCTCAAGAGGAAGTTCATCATGAGTATAATGATGAGCAACAGATGAGAAAAAATATGTGATGAAAATGTTTCTGGAAGACAGGAAACACATGATTTTCTCATATTGTCTTAATATTTGGAGCACATGATCATCTGGCTTATATAATAAGTCTATACTTTATTGAAAATGGAAAATACATTCCATAATATTGACAGCATACTGTATAAACACCTGTTGATTTTCATAAGAGTAAATTAGAGTTAGAGTTCAGGAAATAGCTGGACATGGGAGTAAATTCAAATACGGGAGTAAATGCATGGAGATATGGGAAGAAACAGCTCTATTGTGTGCCTTTTAACTTATATTTCTTCGCAAAATTCTACTAGTTGACCTCACAAACCAACTTGAATGTAATTACTTTTTATATGTCAACTTTCCATATAATATATTTTGTGTATATGTTATGTACTGGAAAGGACAGGGAAAAAGGAGAGAGACCGAGGGTAGGTAGGGAGAAGTTGAAACATTTTATTATTGGGAACAGTAGTATTTAATCTCCTAATTTGGAGTGAATTAGCATATTTTAGTATGGGACAAATTTGTACAAGAAAGGTAGAGTTGCTCTATGTTTTTTGCCTCATCTGATGTTTTCATTTCACTCCCATATTTACTTTAAAGTTTATAGAAAAGAGTTATATATTTTCCAAGATGAGCTAGTTGCATGTGGTTTGTATTATTGTAGATATGGAAGGATTGGGTGTCTTGGATTTAGAAAATCTTCCACTGTTCACTCCTAATCTTAATTAGTTACCTGCTAAACTTGCTTATTTTTACACTATCTCATGTCTTTTCCACTCCGTTGCCTTTTAGTGACAGCAGTGATGCTACATGCCTGCCCAGGGCTTTACTTGTCAAATTCAAGTCACAGAAAGCATAGCACCTTGTTTTGGATAGAGCTGGATAAGATAAATCTTGTTTTCTTCTTTCTGTTAACAGCTAACTGCTTTCAAAAGGAAAAAAGCCTTTTTTCAAACTGAATACATAAAATTGGGAAGGTTGCAGATGGTCAGCTTGTAAAGGCTAAAGCAAAATAAATTACTAAGCTCCAGTAGTGTAATAAATTACATGTTGGGAACACAGGGACTTACTTTCCACATTTTTTTAGATTGAATTTTAAAAATAAAGTAAACTATAGCTTTATTGGTAGAATGACTAATATTTGTAAGATGTTTCCAATTTTGGTGCTGTACTGCCCTTAACAATCTATGTTAAAATAATAGTTTACTTAAAATGAATATCTATTATGTGGTTAAAACATACAAAAATGATGAGTAAAATGTATTCAATAAAATTTTCATATATATACATTCTTATATATATGTATATATATAGCTATACAATGCTAAAACATTTAATAACATTTGTGGGTTTTATTTTGTTTTGTTTTGTTTTGTACTGGGGATCAAACTTAGAACCTCGAGCTTGCCAGGCAGGCGCTGCCCTACTGAGCTAGATCCCTGGCCCTTGTGTTGTTATTTTTAATATAGTATATAATGAGGAGTCTAGTTCAGTATTATGTGCCTTATATTTAAAATTCAGTTGAAAATGGTGGAAATAAGAAACACACATAGCACTTTATAATGTGGCATATTCACTTATATTATCTTACTAATAAAATTAAGACTATCTGAGACATATTTTAGAGAGGTTGTCCAAGGCATTCAAGTTATAAAGTAAGAGATATTTAATGAGAATCAAGGTGTAAATACCCCTTCCTTCTCTAGACTACACACAGGAGTAGAGTAATGTTCAATCAATTAACTACGAATTACGTATTATTGAGTGTTTATATAAGATATTTATATTTTCAATTGTCTATAATATTAAGTAAATTTATTTACTTTAGTAGATACTTAGTTGTCTACTCTGACTGACTAGGGTCCTTACCTGTTAGCTAAATTTTCATAGGGTTAAGGCTTATTAGTCTAGTAAGATTCTAGATTAGTAAAGGTATATGACCTGCATTATAATTTATATATTCATTATTTATATATATAAATAATATAAATTCATTTTTCCATTGAGAGGTATCTCTTGACTATCTACTAGGCAAGAACCATACTTGGCAAAGCAATAACAGTGATTAACATGAGAAGATGGCGGCTGCCATCATGGAGTATGAAATTATGCAGAAATTAAAATAATAAATAACAGTCATGTTGCTTTCTTCAACTGATTGCAAGAATTGTGACTATTTATGGGGTACAGTTTAATATTACAATGTATATGATACGTAATGATCAAATCAGGGTCATTACCATGTCCATTACCGGAAATGTTTGTCCTTTTAGGGTGTTGGGAATGTTTAAAATCTTTTGCTAGCTACTTTGACACATATAAGAAGTTATTGTAAACTGTAATCACTCTACTGTGTTAGAGAAAAACCATAACTGAATCTTTCTGTTTAACTCTATTTTTGTGCTCATTATCCAACTTCACCCTATGATTCCCTCCCCATGACACCTCTCACCTTCTCCGTTCATGACCACTTTTCTTCTCTCTGCTTCTATGACATCAAATTTTTAAGTTTTCACATGAAATTGGCATTCCTGTGGTACTTATCTTCCTGTGCTTGGTTTATTTCATTTAACACAATGTACTCCAAGCTTTTGTAAATAGTAACCACTGGAAAGCAAATGCCTCTTCATTATACTGACTTTATTTTCTTTACATATATAATTGGACTTAGTAGAGAGATCTTTGGATCATATGGGGTTCTATTTTAACTTTTTTGAGGAATATCATACGGATTTCCACAGGGGTTGTATGGGTTTACTCTCGCACTAGCTGTACAAAAGTGTTCCCCTTTGTCCACATTCTAAGCAACAATTGTCACTGTTCTTTTAGATAATAGCCATTCTTACTAGAATGACTTGATATCTCACTGTAGTTTTGATTTGTATTTCTTGATGGTGTGTGATGTTAGTTGACCTAATTTACCATATATTTCATGAGTATTTGTATGACTTAAGAAGTGTTTATTCAGATCACTTGCCAATGTTTTTAACGAGACAATTTTTTTTCTTTTCTATTTAAATGCTGGTTGGTTATTTGGCTTCCTAAAATATCTATTTTCTATTTTGCCTATATTTATACCTTTTGAATGTTAACCCTTATCAGATAATAATTTACAATTATTTTCTCAGATTCTGCAGATTGTCTCTTTTCTCTACTCATAATTTTATTTGCTGTTCAGAGGTTTTAAAATTTGATGTACTCCCCTTTGAACATTTGTGCTTTATAGTCTTAAGAAAATAAGTGCCTATACCCAAGTCCTGAAGCATTTCTACCAAGCTTTCTTCTAGGAAACCAATAGCTTTTTGTTTTGCATTTAAGTCTTCGATACAAGAAACCACTTCTATTAATAATGAATTTTAAGATATTAGAAGAACATAAAAAAGGTGCCTGGCCTGTTGTTGAAGGTAAGAAAAGACTTCCAGGGAAATACATTTTAAAAATGTGACTTGAAATTATTAGATAGTACTAGAAGAGTAGGGAGGACAATTTTTTCATTCAATGGAATAATGCACGTTGGAAAATATGGAAGGGATAAAGGGCGGTATTCTAAAAGAACTGAAATATATCTGGGGCACAGAGAGTAAGGAGAGATGACATGGGCAGGTCAGCAGGGGTCGGTTTGCTCAGAGCTATGCTGACAAAGCCATAGAAGAGCT
Organism: Heterocephalus glaber; assembly: GCF_053883595.1. Taxonomy (NCBI): domain Eukaryota; kingdom Metazoa; phylum Chordata; class Mammalia; order Rodentia; family Bathyergidae; genus Heterocephalus; species Heterocephalus glaber. The sequence goes on from NW_028258372.1 coordinate 31,793,571, forward strand.
TTGACCTGGTCCTGGCATTAGACTTGCTGTAGTTTTTAGGGTTGGCTTAGGCTACAAGTATCTCAGAGATAATACACATCTTTCAAATTCTATGCTCACGTTTTTAACTTAAGGTCAATCAGGATGTGGTATGTACTCCACAGAAATCAGTGCAAAACTATTGAGAGAATAATCTCTAATGAGGATCTATATGGTATATGTCACAGTAATTCATTTGAGATGTGGTTTAAATTAGATTAGGAGAATGGTTGGAAGTCTGTATAAATGAGAAACTTGTGAGAAGCAGAAATAGCGCTTAGTGATTGGAGTTGAGAGGTGAAGGGGAGAAGTGGCAATAAACTATCACATTTTTGACTTGGGTAGTTCAGTAGGTATTTCCATTTATGAAGGCCAAACATATGTTATATCACAAAGTTTGGGATGGATTTCTGCCAGGTAACTGTATAAATTTTCACACTTGACCTATGTCATAGCTCAAACATGACTTGCCCTTTTAATTCTGATGTGTGGAATGGATAAAAACTAACTGAAGTGGAATGCAAAAGGGGGTTATATTTTATAAGTAAAAATAAATGTACCAAGGTTAGGTAGTAGTTATAAAGATAGTAAAGATAATGGGCTTAAATCACAGATTAATGAGACTCTATTGAGCTAAAGATCAAAGGGACAGTATTGACTTAAGCATGGGCAGCTTGGTTCTCCCCCTATCCTAGAGATAGGAGACAAGTTCACAGCTGAAACTTGAAGAGTAGCTACTATATGCTGAATGTATTTCCTGACATCAGAGCTATCGGGCATATAATAATGATTTCATATTAATGACAAAACATTAGGGATGAAATAAATTAGTATTTCTGTGGAAAACATCTCATGAAAACTTGGAGAGAAAAGCTGGAAAGAATTTTTGCCCCTGGATAAAGATACAAAGAAGAAAAAGTCTGATCTTTCTTCTTAGTCTTTTGGTCACAATCAATGCCAGTAAGTGAAGTAGTGGATGTCAAGTCATCTCACAAGTCATAAATATTGACTTTTTTTTCCTGTAAAGCAATCTTACTAGAAAAATTAGCTTCATTCTCCTTGTGATTTATACAAATGTCAAATAAAACTTCATCGTGGAAGACCCAACTTCTTCAAGATGATTCAACCAAGTAAATTGCTCAACCATGATTCAAACCAGAGTTTTGTCTTACAAGGCCACCAGTGACATTCAAACTTATTTTAAATTTTATTTATTTATTTTTAAAATTTTAATTAATTTTACTGGTACATTTAAGGTATACAATATAATGACATTCAGTATTGGAAATTTGCGGCTTTTCATAATCCATCTTGGTTCTTATTTTTTCCCTATTCCCCTGCCCTCCCTTCGACTCCTCCACACCTCCCTATCTACAAAGACTTTGGTTCCATTTTTTCGTTTTCTCTTATTAATTCCATTCCCTTCTTTCCTTTCCCCTACCCCTCCCATTTCCCCTTCCCCTTTGCACCTCTTCTTCCTATTTCACATTATCTATTATACCTTTTAGTCCTTATTTACACTTTCAGTATCTCACATTAGAGAAATTATTTGGTATTTACACATATGTGTCTTATTTATTTCAATTAAAAGTATTGCCTCAATGGGCATCCATTTAGCTATAAATGACTCTAGTTTCTTGTTCTTTATGGGTAATATTCCATTTTATTAAAAAACCACATTTTCTTTATCCAGTCTCCAGTTGATGGGCAATTGGATTGCTTTATTTTAGAGATAATGACACTGTTGTAAATGTTCTTAGATGAGTTTGAAAATAAATATTTTTGACACCACAGAAATAACAAAAAATGTGTCCTCACACATTTTAATTTAATAAAATATTATAAATAAAAAGTATACAACAGCAATTTGTTTACAGTTTACTATTTACAGTCTTCTCAGTAAAAATATTTTTGATGTTATTTCATATTTCTTATATTTTTCTAATTCATAAATTCTTTATTAATTGAAAAAATATCCCAACCCAAAATTGAGGAACCTAAGGGTATAGGTCCAGCTCTTCCTTCAATTTACTTACATTTCAGTGGTTTTGGTGAAGAAAAATTACATGAATCACTTTTATTTGAAGGGTTTTTTCTTCTTTTCTTTTAAGAAAACATACAATCATTCAAACGCTGCTTTGCAAAACCTGCCAGAATAGTTCTGGTACTTTGTACATGAATGCGTCATCTCATTTTAAGCAATTTTCAATACGATTTTAGAAAACAAATGGAGAGAGATATTGGTTTTCTGTTTTGTTTTGGCAGAAAGAGGAGAACTAAAGTACAACGAGCATTTGTTCATTGGCCGTGTGTAAAGGTGAAGTGAACAAAAAGCACTTCCACTCTCCTGGTCACACTCCAAGTCAAGCAGTTGCACTTTTGGTCCTTAAAATTTGCAGCTGTTTGGTGATCTCTGTTCCTCTGATCCACAGCAGTGCTGGTGTTTGTAGGCAAAAAATGAGAAAAAGAGGAGGAGAGGGGGATGGATGCTTTCTCTAGTTCTGGAAATTCTATGAATGTAGTCCTTGCTTATGCAGTAAAAATGAAAGAAACAAAACCAAAAGTACCTTTTTATATTCAGTGTCATTTTCCCTGTAATCTTTATTTGCTTCCAGATACTGGCTATGATAAAAGATACAATGCAAATAATTTGATTGAATACATATTCAATGAAATTTCCAAAATATTATCTGTATTGTCCATAACATGGCAGTCTGTAAAATAATTGAATAATTTATAAATGTTTGTAGGAATGATTCTTAGAGAAGAGTCTAAGTATAAAGAGGATCCTTAATGGTGGGAGTTGTGAGATCCTGTAATATACAGACATAACTGTTATTTTTTTCTTCTTAGAGAACAATAGGTTGGAAAAATTTAGTCATCTTCAATCAACCAAATGATTTGTGTCGTTACATGGTTCTGCAAATATACTACAGTTAAAATGCATACAATATTTCAACAAAAATGTATAATCACATACGCATGTATACACCAAAAATATGTCCTGAATTACAGAAACTATAAGTAAATGCAATAGGAATAAAAATGCATATTAAGTAATTCTATTGATATAAAATTTAAAAAATAATGTACAAAGTGCTATAAAAATGAGATGTGTTTGGCAGCATATATACACATATAGCTTTTGGTTACATGGCTATGTTAACTGCATGAAAATTCATTCAACTATAATTTGTGGTAATTTCTATACATATATTGTTAGAAAAACTAATTAAAGTTGTTAATATATTCAATTATGACTGCCAAATATTTATCAGCTTCTTATATGAGAAACCCAACACATAAATAAAGAGCAAAATAAAAGATAGATAATGGGATATATAATTATTTATTATGGATGGAAATTGCATAGTTAATACAAATATTTATATAAGTAACTGAACTTGAAGTTCTCAAAGAAGAGTTACAGATGTATTTTATCTACTAATATATCCCCTACACTTAGCACAGTGTTGAGAGTGAAGATAATGTATACTAGATGCTAACACAGTGATAATTTATTTTAACCCTAAAATCCACAGTGACCAAATCTGTATTTCAGTTATCTTATGATTTTGATGGGTAAAGTGAGTTTTCTACATTTGTTTACACTATTAAACAGCAAATTTTCTTTTGTCAATAGGACTTTGACCAATATGGTCATGTTTGCAGAATATTTCTATTGCTTATTTGGATGTTGATGGCATTTGTACACTAATATAGTTAAGGCACTATATCAAAATGTTAAGTTGCTAATTGCAAATATGTGGCTCAGAAAACTTTAGCAAACTTTAGTCTACAAATGATTTACAGCAGTGAAGTTCACTAATGCTGAAGGGATAGCTACCTTTGGTGCAGTATTTCCATTCAATGAACATGTTAAGCAGAAATGTATAAATGCATGCACTAAAATGTATAGATGAATATTAATAGCAGAAGATTTATAAAGGATTGAATAAAATAGAACATTCTGGCTGTTCAGCATAGATGAACATATCTTCCTCTATCATTGCTCTACAAGCTTTTGTTACCATATCATTTCCTATCTGCAAAACCCATTTTTTCTTTTGTACAATTACTGTGATAAATATTTGTTACTAAATCTAATATCATTTTCTTAAATAATGATTGAGCATTGGCTGAAGGACAGACTTCTTGGGTTTGTTCCAACTAGTCACTTAGAGTGTCCATCAGCAGTGAAAATTTAATCTCTTTGACTTTTTGATCTGCAAAATGGGGAAAATGACAGTAGCAAAAACTTAGGATGGTTATGAGAGTTGAATAATACCAGTAGTTGTATTGCACTTAGAATACTGCTGCCAGCAATATGTGCTGTAAATAATTATTGTGATTAGTATAAAGTTTGTTGACAAATAAATCATCAATGTCTATTTGAAGCTGACATATAGAAAAAAATTGTAATACAAGACTATGGATCATGTAAGGAATAACTCCAGATTTGAGCTCTTGCTCTAATTCTAAGAATATGAAACATTATTAATCTCACACATCCTCAGGACTGCTTTTCAAATTGTTAATAATTCTAATCCTGCAGTGTCAAATTGTGAAGATTTCTAAGATAAAATATATTTTTAATGCACAAAGGATCCTTAAAATAAAAAAAAATCTCTTCTGTTAGAATTAAAAATACACTGTAAACATTGGAAAATGATTAGGTGTTAAATATTCATCATGACTTGATATTAGTCTTTATGGTCATTATGTTTTCCTTGTCAAATATATTTTATTTTACCATGAAAATCAATGACATGGATTTAGAAATTCAAAGTGATGATGGGTGGACTGAAGATACACAGTAGATACTATTTGTAATTCCCTAGATTCTGTAATATTTGAGAATCTTCAAGAGATAGACAGAAATATCATAGGTCTACCTTCACAAAGCAGAGGTCAAGCTTCACATGTACTCTTGCCAGTGGATCATCAATACGTTGGGCCCCATTTGACAAACTAAGCAGAATCAGAAATTTCTTCATACATGCAGAAGGAAAAAATGTTGATTGTTTGAAAATATTAATCTTGAAAAGTACAGCCATTAAAACAAAGAGGAAATGAAAAACAAATACATGGGATGAACAATAAAATATGAATATGGTTATGAATTCTATTACCAATCTGCAATTTTGTCTTGGCTGTTTGATGACAACAGCAAAGACTCTCTTTGTAAAAAAATCTTTGGTATTTTAAATTAGAGGTAAAAATTCTATTTCAAGTTGCATGATGCTATTTTTAAAAACTATTTTTCCACATAAATATTTTGTTCTAAATAATTAGACAAAATGGATTCTGACTGTATGCCATCACACAATCTCCTCTGTGCGGAGCTCAATTAGCATTTAACATAAGATCTTATTACATTTATACCAGTTTCTGCTTGGAAACAGGAAGGGATTGCATTATTTCATGTCATTTTAATTAGTATATTAAAAAGTGCTGAATCTCAGTTTTAGAGTCAATACAAAATAAAGATTAAGTAATAAAATCTTTTAAAAATATTCCTACTTATTTCAATTATATTTTCCCAATAAAACTATTGCCTGTATAATAAATATATTTTATCTCTGACAACATTGAATTTTGAGGCCTCTCATCCTGGAAAACAGCAAAGATTAAAAATCCCCCCAACCTTCTTTCTAGAAAATGGCTTATTACAAACTTCTTTCTCCATGTGACTCAGTTAAAATTTCTGGATGATCCTTTGGTGTACCTTTAAAAAGATCAAATATAGAACATCCAATTCCCATTTTTTTTTTTTGCTGCATAAAATATTGTCTCCACTGCTTGTCCCATTTGATCATTGCTTATTAACCAAAATTTGGTTAGGAGACTCCTTCCATACCCTTGAAATTCTATCACATCTGCATCCTAGGCCTGCCTGAATACACTCCCTAGTCAACAGGCCCTTCTGTAAAATAGGCTGACTTTAGGGTTAATTGGTCTCTTATCTACTATCTTATTATACTAACTTTTCATCCTGCTTTCTCATAGATAGTTTGCTTTTTCCTTGCTACTACTATCTATAAAGAAAAATCTGTTTAACACCTGGGATCCTTGACTTTATGGTCAAATAATCCATCCTATTGCAATAATGTCTTTCCTGAAATTGCAAAACTTTTACAAATAAAATCTCTCATTCTTTGGTCCATATTTTTTCATCTGATAGTATTCTTACTTCAGTTCCACTTTGATTTTAAAGTATTGTATCTGATTCAAGCTTCTCCTGAAATGTAAATTCCATCTTTGAAGGACTGGAAGACTATTTGCTAGTGTATGAGCTAGAATGATTATACCATTTCAAGACTGATGCATGAAATAAAACTTTAGGCATTTTACATTCGAGAGAGCTCAAGTACTCTGTCATCCAATCTTTACAAATCCAGTGTCAAAATTGAGGGTGGGGTAGAAAACAACAACAAAAAAGGCATATAAAGTTACACAAGCAAAGACTCCTTAGAACTTAACAATTGTAATATCCTTATTTTGCAGACTAGGTCATCTGATAATGTTGGAAAAGAACCTATAAGCAAAAATTATTATGTATCTCATCTCCCACTAAAAATGACTTTTAATATCTTTTAGAACTTCTTAAGTAGATTGACAAGTTCAAGGTTTTCATTTATTTTCTAAAGCTTCATATTGAAGTTTAAAATACATTCAGACAGGTTTACATATCAGAAAGGTGTAGCTGGTTGCATTTTAACAAACGGAATACACCTGTATAACAGCACCTCTCCATTGTGTGTCCTCAATGTGAAAGTCAAGTCTTGAGGTCATTTTATAAAAGCCTGAAAAACAACAGGAGAACCTAATTATCTGACCACAGGCTGAAGCTTTAAACAAATTTGTGGTTGAGTCAGGTTATTCCACTTAGTGACTGTGTCACAGCCATAGTACATAACTTCTCACAGGGTACCATGGTCATTTCTAAAGGGTTACTCCCTCCATTGCTCCATAAGGGCAAAATAATAATAATAATAATAATAATAACAATAAAAAAATGTGAAATGTAGAACACAAGCCTAACATATAGTGGAAATTTTTTTAAATGCATAGTTATTAATACGAATTTAAGGACCTTCTAAATCATATGAAGAATAACTTAACTCACTAAAAACACCCTACCGTAGTACAACCTCTCACACTTGCCCTTTGAGCTTTCTCTCATTACCACCAAATGCCCCTTCATCGGGTTAATGTCCCCACCCCTGGGCAGTCACCGGCCTAATAGAGAAAAATTGCATAACAGTGTTAATTGCCTCATCAAAATTTATGATTTCTAACCTTGCCTGGTCTTTCAGTACTCCTCAAAAACCTTTTACTTATCCCTAATTGGCTTCTTTTCACGTTGTCTACAGTGCCAATTATTTTGTTCAACTCCCCTCACACCCTTTATCCTTTCTCAGCCACTTTACACACAGTGAATGTTCTTGCCTTGCAGGTTACCGAGAAGATCAAGACCGGCAACTATTTGAAATCCTGCAGCCCCTCTTGGCCTCATCTGTTTGATGTTGAGATCTATCCTATCGGTTCTCTGTCCTCCCTGCCTGATCATCTGTTTAGAATCATTCTTCTTTGAATTCACGTCATTGTGTATCTTTCAACTATTCCTTTAATTAACCCTGTAGGCTTCTGCCAAGTTATACATTCTTATATTTTTAGTGTTTAAAGTTCCTCTCCTTTGATTTGACCAAATAATATTTTTCTTTTTCATCCCCCCCCCTTTTTTTTATGTGGTATGGATTTAAACTTGTGAAATTAAATTTGAAACACTTAGAAATGTAGGGCACTTTAAAAAGAAAATGAAATTGAGATGGCCCCTTTGGACTTTCAGTAACCACTCTCTAAAGGATAATAGCATGGCTATGTGTTTGACTTGTCCATATAAATACATGTGAGGAACAGTCTGGAGCTGTGTGCTTATTTGAATGAAAATATATGATTCTGAAATAAGTGCTAGGGCACTTCTTTGGAATTTTGAAGTTGCTGCTGTGTGATCTGAGTCTAGAAAGAAATTTGCTTTTTCAACTTTGCAGACATTGCAAGAGCAGAATATTTTCTTGGTGTTGTACAACTTCAGAGCGAAAATTGATAAAAGTGCCAATGGGCTTGGTGGCTTCCATTATAATTTTTAAAAGTATTTTCCTACTAGGTGTGAAACAAATTTTTCTAACAGAGAGAGAAAAAAATCAAAGAAGCATGTTGGAGGAGTTCAAACTTCATGAAGTCATGACTGAGTATGTAATTTTTCAAATGTATGAAGAAACTAAGCATTCTTCAATACTATAGATAGGAATCTTCAGTCATTTATCTGTGACTGCCAGCGTAAGCAGATTAGGATAATAAAAAGATGTCAGGAAAAGCTTAGGGAAAGAGGGATGAAATGGTAAGAGAGTTGTACAGACTGGAATCAAGACAGAGACATCTGACATTTATAGATAACATCTGAGGTCAATTTCAGTAAAGAATAAAATGAGAAATTTAAAGATTCATAAGTAGACCATGCATAAGGATACTTAAAATTTATACATTGGTGTATACTTTAAGATTGAGAAAAATTTGTTTCCAACTACATGGAAGCATTATTTATTCTCCTTAAAAATTTATTACAGATTCCCACTTAGGCTTTAATACCATGCCAAATGAACAGTTTACAAATGGCATATGTAGAATGCATTTTAATATATAATTATTAAAATTTCAAAATATTGCATTATATGTCATTTAAAAAGAAGACGTTCTTATATAGATATATTTAAACTAAAACTAATTTTAAAAATCAATATGCAAAAGCTTGCATATATTTTGGTATAATTAATGTACTGTATAAAGTATGCTACAGGGAAACTGACTTATTTTGTTTTATCTGAAAAGCCAGTATTGGAAGCAATGAGAAAATATTTTCTTATAGATAACAATGAGATCAATGAATCTTTCTGGTTTCAATATTTATGTTTTCTATGATGTTCAATTAGATATTGTTCATGTTCTTCTCAACATCTTCTGAAGATGCCATAAAAAATCCACAGCAACATATATCCATGGCATTTATTTAATTTATGGATGGGTAAATAAAGTTATTATCACCAAATTGCCTTTTTAATTTAAAAATAACATGATTAAATGAAGTAATTACCTTTAACATATTGACGATTATTTATTCCTAAATTCTTACATGTAATGAAACATAGCCATATAAAGCTTTTTTATAAGTTTAAGGATTAAGATTTTAGTTATACTCTCTATTCCTCTACCATTGTGAGTCAGTGAGAAGAAAGTTTAAACTTCTGTTTATTTGCTGCTATCACTATCAGTGTACATAGTTTTCATTCCAAGGGACATGTCTGTCTTTTTTCTTTATGCCCACAATTTCAAAAAAGCTTTTTTCTTTTCTAAATGCCAGCTACAAAAGCAATTGATTTGGCTAAAATGGACATAGACTTAAGTGAATTGAAGTAAGCACTGAAGTTGAGAAGGTGAATTTCAATATATTGATGATACACACACACACGCACACACCTGCACTCACACCCACCCACACCCAATATAAAGGTCATCAAGTAAAGGCAACATTCTGTTTCTCTCTACTGGTACTAATATATTGTACTACTGTATATTCTTCCAAAAAAATACATAATGAAGACTAAGGATATAATCTTCATTTTCATTGGTGACTTTGAAAGCTCAAAATGATACATGAAAGCTTTCCTATCTGAAGTTCAGTAAAATTCTTTGGGACTATAAATGCAAGTAAAATGTACAGACTTGTAGATTTATGTAGTTTTGAGATTATCTTGAGAAAAATATAAATATTCTGTTACATCATAGGAAGCCTACTATACTGAAATTTCTCATCAGTTCTATTCACAAAAGTTCAGTATTGTACTTCGTGACTCTAAGGTGTCTTATGTTTCAAAATATTGAGTGTATAATATTAACAGATAAGGATATGAGCTTTTGAAATATTAATATTTATTTTGTGTTCCCCAACATCTAGTGCAGTGCCTAGCATATTTAATTATTAAATTTTCTGTTAAACTGCGCTTGTAATAAGCACAAACTAGGTAGTTATGTCTATTGAAAACTGACTTATACCGCATGCAATAAATTTTGGAAAAATATCTCAATCTGAATCATTTACTTCTTTTCATTCAAGTTTTTAAGAAGGCAAGGAAATACAATTGAATAAATTTCCCAGAATTGTTAACTACAGAAATTCTGAAAGACAAAGGAACAAAAACAGTTCGGGGATTGGAAAGAGTAGGAGTTGGGAGAATAACTTAGTCGAGGTATGTGGCTAGCTGTGGTGCGTAGCAGGGAGGACATTTAAAAACTCCTCCATCTTCATTCTCACAGCCTTCTGTAGAGTCTTGCCATTGTGCAGTGTAGAGGGAAACTGTAGTTTCTGGAGCACACTGATATAATTCAAATAGAATAGGCTCCCTGAGAATACAACAGGGTAAAGCACAGTTATCTTTATTAAGCTATAACATTTCACTTTCTAAATGTAAAATTCTCAAAAGAGCATTTTTATATAACATACCAGTTTGAGATATCTGAGTATATTATTCAATGTTTTAGTGTAATTATTTGAACTACGACATACAATATATTTCTAACCTGTTAAAAAAATGGGCTACGAGTATCTTTTCTTTCTGCAAGCAACTTGTCATATAAATTGGACATATGTGACAGGGATGACAGAGGGAGTACTTTTTGTGATGGGAATAAAAGTCTCATTAAAATAAACATTTGTTTATACTTCAGTTAAAAGAGATGATGACTTATTGTGTCTGTGCAGGAATGACTCCATTTTGAAACAGTTTTCAATATAAGTATCTTTCAAAATTCAGGCTCCGTTCCAAATTCATGCATTATGAATATGAATTTCTAATTTTAGCACTTAAAATATTATTACAAGTGTAAATTAGAACATGATATGGTTGCTGTTTTGTTACTAAAAACATAATTTAATTTTCTTATTATATCGTTTTGAATAAAAGAAGAAAAAAGCAATTCAGCTGTGTATGTTCGTGCGTTTAAATGTGAAAAACACATAGTAGTTGCAATCTCAAAGGAAGGCATCAAACTTTTATTTAATGACACTGAATGCAATGTATGCATTAAAAAAAGATTCAAAAATGGAGAGAGTGTGGGCCCTAACTAGAAAGGTGAAGTAGCAGAATCCCAGGATAATCTGAAGACTCCTACAGCTGCCAAAAATATTCTGCAGGATCTGTAAAATTCTTCCATTTCCCACTGGATATCTGTGTGAGGCTTCATTTTTTTCATATACTTAAACAATGAATTGTTGCAGATTGAAGGCAGAAGTAGAATGAGAATCTGTGTGTCTGCTCTACAGCCAGACAGTGAAGAGGTTTGCAAATATAAAACAATGAGACTCCTTTTACTATTTTTGTTGGTTTTGAAAGTATATTCATTTTTGTGTTAAGTTGTGTTACTTATGAAATATGTAATAGATTATGTTCTGTTTAGATGTACTAATATACATGTTTTTATCATATTGTAAATGTATATCATTCTAAAAATTGTAAATAAATTGTAAGTATCCTTATGCAAACCCCAACTAATGTGAGTTTTCAAATAAAAAACTTGGGAATGTTAAGGCTTTAAAAACAGGAATAATACAGAAAGGTTAGAGATGGCTCTATCAAGAAAAAGTAATGAAAACCAAAATGAATGTGACAAATATTTATCACATTGAGAATGGTAATTTTGACAGAATTATTGGAATGAATGCTTTGAAATAGGCCAAAATAAGATTGGTAGAACATCACAAAGGAATTTTGAAGTAAGAGTGGTAGAATAGGGCAAAGGGATTTCTGAAGTATTTAAAACTGCAATGGGGGAAAGTTTAAATATGATTCTCTAATTTTTTTCAGGCCAGAAAAATGCCATAATTTAAATAGATTAAAAGACTTACTGTATCCTGCTTAATAGGGAGCTCATTAGTACACAGATGCAGTCTATTGAATTGATTCTACTATGGAAATAAACATACAGAGTAATTTGAATAGGATTAATGTGATTGTGATGAAATTAAAGAAATTGGCAATAACTCCAGATATATAAAAAAGTAAAATTTTCTTAAAATCATCTTCATACGGTAGATGGAGAAGACAGATCAAAAGTGAATGTAGGAAATTGAATGTTGGTGATTTTAATAGGCATGACTAAATTTTTCTTACTCTGTGTGGGCCTTCTAACATACTTTACCAATTTTACAATATTTATTGATTCCAGTGTTACCACTGAAAATTTTCTTTGAGCTTTTATTGCACAGTTTAGAATTCTTCTTGCCTAAGGACATAGAAGTTGAAGCCTGTTGATTAAAATATGCTCTTCAAAGAGCAACACATTTACATTTTATACAGCTGTTCAATGATATCCCCAAAGATGAAGAACTTGCCGGTAAAAGGCCACAAAATGACTGCACTGTTGGAGCTGAATTTAAGATTGTACTAAAAATATTTAACAATATATAGAACAGAGACACTGAACAACCAAAATGGAGTCAGCTTAAAAAAACTGCATATCAGCGTTAGAGTAACGAGTTGAAATTTAAGTCATAATATCTAGATAGTTATTCTCTGTTATGTTTGAGGGTGCTCTGGAAAAATCTCTTTGAAGTTATAAGTGGATTAACAAGAACCACAAAGCAAAAACACCATTTCTAGCACTGACTACAGTCAAAGAGTTTTCAAAACTCTTGTTATAATTTTAAATTTATTTTAACAAATACAGAAAGTTATAAAAATTTTACATCATATGATGTTTTGATACATGTATATATGTGTCTATATCATGTAATATTGAAGTCAAGTTAATCCTATGTTTCTTCAAACATTTATCATTTTTCATGATTCAAAACCCTGTGTTCTAGCTGTTTGAAATACATAGTGCATTATCATTATTTGTAATCACTGTACAGTACAATAGTGCAACGTAAGTCCTTGCTTGTATCTACCTGTAACATAGTGCCCACTGATCAAACTTTCCCCATCACTTTCTCCCCTACTCCCCTTAGCCTTTGGTAATCACCATTCTACTCCCGATTTCTATGCATTGAATTGTGTCACATGGCATGTGTGGTAAGATCATGAGGGGTTTGTCTCTCTGTGTGTTATATATTTCCCTTAATATCATGCCCTTCATTTTGATGCTTATTGTCATGCTTGAATGGATTTCATATGTTTTCTGGTTGAATAGTATCCCACTCTGTATACGTACCACATTTTCTTTATTTATTCACCCAAATAGGTTTTCTAATGTCTTTGAGATTGAGCTCATAGATATTAATTTACTTTTACTTCACCAGGGTAAGACCGGAATGAAGTTCTCTGTCCACATTTATGTACAGAAATCTACTCTGTTTTTAAGATAAAAGAGATAAATAAAAACTCTTATTATCTTCAGAAAAATAAATTGTGTTGTGTTTTGCTTGTGCTGACACTTAAAATGATACCAAGTCAGGGAGTGTTTAATTTCTCCCTGTTTAGAGAAGAATGCTGTATTTTGATGAAGAGTTGTTCACATTTGTTCTATGAAGAAGAAAGTCTGGGATTAATTTTATTACTACTTCTCTCTCTTCTAGATTGGCACTCTACTAAGCCAGACAACTGTAGCAACTGGTTATCATAGCACCTCGGTACACTGCTTACTCTTATTCAGTATTTTAATTGAAGAGAGTTTAGTATTGGAGGGGAGTAACAATAAATGTTAAAAGTGAAGATGTTTTACTCATATGGCCTGGGGTTAAAACACAGCAACATTGTGCGGCCTTGAACAAATCACCAAACCTCATAAGATTATTGTGAGGAATAAATTAATTTATAGCATAGTTATATCTAGATTTAGGGAAACACACACATACATAAAGCAATTAGAAAAAATATTGATAATAAGCTTTACTAAATAGTATTTTTATTTTAAGATGTATTTTATAAAAATACAGATATAACAACCATTTTCATCAAAGTGTTAATATACCAAATGTAGACATTAGATTTTGGAAGTGATATTTGTTTCTCCTTCTTCCTCTTCATCTCCTTTCATCTTGCACAACCTAAAGCTCCGGTACCCCATGTAGTAAGTTCATAGGTAAATTTTCTACAATGTGGTCATACTGTTGGAAAATGTAAGACATATTGTTTTTAGGCTAGAAGTAAATAAATGCCCAATGAAATTATTTGCCTCCATGTGTACCTATGTTAAAAAATATCTAAAGATAATATTAGAGATAAATAACATTAAAGTATCTGACTGAAGTCTTTTTTATAACCTACATAGACTATATCCATACAACTATCATTTCTTTTGCAACCACGTTTTTAATATGTGCTTTTAAAGAAAAAAGCCAATACTTTCAGCAAATTTTATAGACTAAAATTACTCCCAATGACTCAATGACTAAATTTTTTGTATGACAGAGCCTTTAAGAATCTGATAAAATGTATAGAGTCTCATTTAGAAAAGAATGTGTGCATACAAGGAATGATTTCCATATAATGCTAGTGTCTTTAATGTTTCCTTCGATGGCCACCTGTGAATGTGTGATCCATAGAGATGAAACAAAATGAGATGCTCCATGAGCACTAATGTTTATAAAGTAAAATAATTTATAATACATTTTGTGAAATTTATACTATGTAAATTATACATGTATACCATGCATTTAATAGTTGTATTATAATACTGTTTATAAATGTAGATATGCACACATATGTACATGTACAGATATTTGTTGTACCCATATTTAGCCAGATGAGTAATGGTTACAAGCGTTCTTCAAATATTTTTGTTTCTTTTCATTGTATAATCTCATTACATTTTTTGTGTCAGCTGTATCAGTAAACTCATAAATAAAAGAATTCAATATTGTTCCTTAAGCAAAATAAGTCTCAATAATGATATGCTAATAAATTAAATGCATTCAGCTTATTATAGAAGTAGAGTGATACTTTACATATTTGTATTCACTTCTTCTCTTGAGCATTTGTTATTTGTCAAATGTATATGCATATGTATTGACTGAGAAGAGCTTCACTTGTCTTGTTGGGTGATTTCATTCTGTGGTAAGACATTGATTATTAAGTATGTATAAGAAACTGTTAATTCATGGAAAATGTGGTGATACTTAAAAATGGAAGAAGCTGTTATGTTTTCTAAAATTCTTAAAGTGATGAGGTTAGGAAACAAGACGTTATAACACAATTTATATTAATACCTTAGTTCCATTCACTGTTGGGACATGTGTAATTACCTCTTTATTATAGTCTATATTGATTTAGAAGATTGCTTTTGTTTATAAATATATTCCCATTTTTATCCACATTTACAAGTGGCTTATCAGTTCCCTCTTGTTGTAGTGGCTTAATGATTCTGCATACAAAATCAAAATGGGATGCTTTAGGAATCAAGAGCTGCTGCTATCACTGGCAATGTGCAAAAGGTTGTAGCAGGTCCTCTGTTTTGAAAAACTTATCCCTTCACTGTAAAAAGCCATAAGGAAATGTAAAAAAGCCAAGGAAGCCTGTATAAAAGAGAATTGCAGTGCTAGATCTGACACAATCATCCCTACGTCTACTCAGGTGGGAAAAGCATATGTGACCCAAATGATAACAGTGAGAAGTGTGACAATGACTGCTTCCTGAAAGTTAAAGAGGAGACTACCTGCATTTTATGTCAGTTTTTATTTTTCTGGCAAAACAATTTACATTTTGTTATTCTTGCATTTTGGAATGTTTAACGATGCATTAACTAATAAGTAGAAAACATTTGCTCTCCAAGGAAATCAAGAGGAAAACCCATATTCTTTCCTGTGTGAACATATTACTGATATTTCATACAAAATCAAGAGGTGAAGGGTTAAAATACAGCATAGTCATTCATGTGGTGCCTAGCAGAATGCCTCATCTGAACCTCTCTTCTAAGTCTAAACCTAATGGAATATTCATTTTGCCATAAGAAAGATTTATCTCTTCACTACACAGTCAAAAGCCAATGAGTGGAAAAACAATTTTACCTGTAGCCTCTCTTCTTTTTCTGAAGATACTGATAGAATTTTAATATTTTATTTCTCTAAACTTTCTAATTATAAACAAAAATTACAGCTTTAACAGCAGTCATAGATTTTTGGTATGTATAGCTAAACTTTTAAAGATTTTTAAAAGATTATTAATTATGTATAAGGAAGCGATCAGGTACCCTAGTTATATAAGTAAATTATACAGAAATATTGCATACAAAGCCTTGAACTGCAGCAGTATGAGAGATGATGGAAAATATTATGATGATATTTTAAATTTATTTGATTTAATTATAATGATGAAATGTCCATTTCTGATGTTTCTCTTCAATGGAGATGTATCTGATATTTTCTTAACAAATTTGGTTTCCTAAATATCTTGAAAGCTTTATTATATTTGTATATATAAATATTATAGAAGGCAGTTTACCTTGTTACTTACAGGTAGGCAGCCTGTAAGGGACAGGGCCTAAGACAGTGTCAGCTGGTTACAAAGACAATAGAACATACACTGAGTTAAGAGCTAATTCAAACTATATAGCCAGTTAAGCTTAAAAATATGAACATAAACACAGGAAAATTGATAAAAAGTTAAGATGAAACTCTGATTCTTAGGAAAAAAGATCTACTTAAGTAGAATCCACTAAGTCAGTTAACAACTCCTTCTACCTCTGGGCTGGACTTTGAAAAACTCAGAAATAAAGAGTAACCAGTTTCCTATGAGTTCAGTTTCCTTTGATTTTGGCCAGCTGAGTGACTGATTTAATTTAAGCTTTACATTATAAAGCCTAAACCCCAACTGATTATTCTAAACCCACAGACCCACCTGTTATAGATGATCACGGCACATTCCTACACTCTTTTTATCCATAGAAGTCCATGGCAAAGAAAGCACTCTGGAACCAAAATTTTGGGGACTCTTCATGGTTTCTCACCAGGATCTATATTTCTCTTTTTTGTTTTTCCAGTAAACACTTCTTATTTAACCTTCTTTCTGTCCACAATTTCATTCTTTGACTTTATGAAACACTGGACTCAGTTTGTAAGATGATAGCTTTTTCTACAGTCTGTATAAAGAAAATATAATATTATATATATAAATTACACACTAAACAATTGAAGTTTGCAAGAGAATAGTTTCTAACATTTCAAAGAGTTATATAACCATTACTACTTATTAACACACTTTTCCCATTCCTCTTCAGCCTTCCAACCCCAAATTTAAGGCATCTATTATTTTATAGGTTTTCCTGTTCTACATTTTTATTATGAATATAATAGTACAAAAACACTTCTATATTGTTAGTGGGAATGTAAACCAACACAACCAATATGAATATCAGTTTGCAGACTCCTCAAAAATATCCATATAAAAATTCAGTTTGACCCAAATATACCTCTCCTTGATATCTTCCTCCAAGAGATAAAGTCATAATACTACAGTGACTCTTACATATCCATGTTTATAGCAATGCAATTCATAATAGCTAAATTATGAATGTGGCCAATATGCCTATAAACAAATGAGTGGATAAAGAAAATGTGATATACATAAATAAGTAGCACTCAATCATAAAAAAGGATAAACTTGAGTCATTCATAGGAAAATGGATAGATCTTGAGACCATAACACTAAATGAAATAAATCAGACACAGAATGTTCAATATTTCATGATCTCTCTTATATGAGAAGCCCCAAATACAAGTAGTTTAAAAACTAAAATAAAGGAAAGATGATAGGAAACAGGGAAATGGACTTTTGGAGATGGAGAAGAGGATCTGGGGATGGGGTGTAGATATAGTGGGAATAAATGGGATTCAAAAAGGTTCAAAATGTGATATCACACATATATACATGTACATATATATTCCCCCCAAACAGATGCTATTTTTATATGTACAAAATATGTATTAAAATATATATATATAATGTTCCAAAGTGATTTTTTTCACTTAGCATAATATTTGCAATGTTTTCTTAGGTCTCAGTACTTTGTTATTATTATTACTGAAAAACATTACATTATGACACTTTTTTCTATTCATCAATTGTATTTGAATTGTTTATAAATTTGGGATATTATGAAAACCGTTGTTATGAACATTTGTGTACAAGTTTTCCACACAATTTGGTTTTTATTTATGTTGTATGTTTTTATTTCTTTTACATATATGCTTAGGATGGAATTACTGGATTATTTGATAATTGTATGTTGGACTGAAGAAGTGCTCAACTATTTTCCAAAGAGGCTGCATTCTTACATTTCTACCAGCAAACTAGGAGAGTTTAAATTTCTCCACATTTTCACAGATGCTTGTTATTTTATTTTTCATTCTACTTATGCTAATGGGGTGGAGTATTTTTCACTGTGGTTTTAACTAACATTTTAAAGATGAATTTTATCATCAAGCGTATTTTCATGGACTCATTGGCAAATTCTGTATCTCTGTTTAGTAATGTCTATTGAGACTTTATGCCTATTTAAAAATTGGGGTTATCTTTCCTGTTGAATTTTAAGAGTTATTTTCTTATCAGATATATAACTTTCAAGTATATTTTCTTCTTTCATGGGTTGTCACCTTTGCAGTTTATTGGACATATCCTTTAAAGTTCAGAAGTTTTTACATTTGATGAAATCCAATGTATCTATTTTTCTTTTATTTACTGAAATTTGGTGTCTTATCTAAAAAATCTTTTCCTAAATCAATGTCGCAAATATTTAATCTTATGGTTTCTTCCAAGGACTCACAATCTTAGCTTTTCATTAGGTCTGATTTCTTCTGAATTAATCTTTGTCTATGGTACAAAGAAGAGATCCACCTTTAATCTGGTGGCTATTGATACCCAGCTGGTTTAGTACCTGTTGTTGAAAAGATAATTCTTTCCTCATTGAATCATCTTACCACTCCTGCCAAAATTCAATGGACTGTAAATATAGAAGTTTATTTGTAGCCTCTTAATTCTATCCCATTGATTTATTTTTCTGTTCTTTTAGAAACATCATACTGTATTGATAGCTATTATAGGACATTTTCACATTAAGAAATGTGAATTTTCTGCCCTTGTTCTTTATCAAAATGGTTGTGACTTCTGTGTCTCTTCTTCATTTTCATATGAATTTTAAGTTATTTCATCAATTTCCAAAAATTAAGCAGTTAGGATTTAATATGTACTACATTGAATCCATCAATAGATTTTGGCTGTAGTAACATTTACAAAATTCAGTCTTCCAATCTATGACCACGGGATATATTTTTCTGTTTATTTATGTAAAAACACACAAAAAATTGAAACGATGTTTTGGTGTTTTCAGAATGCTAGGATTTCTTAAACACAACCGAACTTTGTGTAATTATGGCAGTGCTTTTTAGCACTGCTTCTTAAAAGTATTTCTTTGAGGTTTGTTAAGGGTTCTACCTCTCAGACCGTTTCACCTCTAGTTATACTCATCTTTGGTTGACTATTGAGTTGCAAAGGTCTCTCTTCTTATAAACCATTCCCTTCATGGAAGAATCTCTGTGCCAATGCATAAAAAATGGATATAAGGACAATAAACTGCTTCTCTCAGAGTGGCCTCCCTGCAAGTAGAGATCTGGGTAGCCTGTCAGTTGTCAGTGTTTTTTATTTTTCTCTCCCATAGTGGAACCTCTGACATACAGGTGAGTTGGCTAAGCATGATTGAGACCTTGAATTCTCTTCCTGTGTTTCTTGTACTAGAGCTCCTACTCTACACATGGGTGTTGCTTGAAAAGGATATCCTATACTTGTTGCCTGGTGTTGTTTGAGGCTGCACTTCTTCCAAATTCACATGAAATTGGGGTAGCTGAGAAATCCTGGAGTTCTGCCTCTCTTGGAGGAATACTAAACTGAAAGAAAGATCCTTCTTTTCTTCAAGTTGCACCATCTGGAAGTGAGATTCTGACACACAGAACTGGTTTGTCGGTAGATAGGAGGAGTTTGTTTGTTGTCTGTGCCACTGACCCCGATTTGATAGATTCTCTTGAGTGTTTCTACATTTGCTACATGCCCTCAGGACAATTTCTAGATACTTTAAATGATCATTTAAAAAATTGTTTTTGCTTGTGTGTTTTGCTGGGGAAGTTTCCAGGACTCCTCACACACACAAAAGTGCTTTCTTCACTATTTTTTTTTAATTGTTTCAAACATATAAAACACTTGCTCTTGCTTTCCTACTGCCGTAACTTCAAACTTAGCTTCTATTTGAGTAAAAAGGAATATTAAGTAAGTGTATATTTATATTTAAGATAAAGATAAAACAGCAGTTATTTCTGGAAATATCCTAGCCTCTATCAATCCTCTTCTTAAAAGCAATTCAAAATACCTGTTTTGCCCAAGTGCCAGCTATCTTTCATATGGCCTTTGATGGAACTGTGGATTTTCTTTATGTCCCAAATAGAGCTCTTTATCATATATCGTATTAAATTATAGTTGCAAATGAGAAAAATGGACACATGGAGATAATGGCACAACACAATTATTTTCCCTCAAGTTTGTTATCATTAATCACTTAGTGTGTTAATTTTCTCTATAGCTAACATCTATTTTTTGTAATGAGATCAGTTCTCATAGATGGAATTAATTCTTTGTTTAACTCATAGGAAAATATGTCCTGGTGAAATTAAAGTTTTCTCTCTTAATTATTAATATATTAATTATTAAATTCAAGGTTTTATAATTTATATTTAAAGTCATGTTTTGTAATGAAACTTTTCAAAAATAATGATTTTATATATTTAGTATAAATTTATTAAATTAAAAACTTTGGTTTAATTCTTTCAGCAGCAGTAGTTTTCCAATGAATATTTCAGAGATGTGATCTACTACTATCTCTAAAATATATTTCATTAAGAAATACGATATTGGGAAGTGGTATGTAACCATAACAAATATCTTAAAATGTGGAATGGATTTTAGAATTAGATAATAGATATAAGCTGGAAGCATTAGTAGAAACTTGATGGGAAAAAATGGTAGTATTCATAGGGGAGCGATTTTGGTAAGAGCTCTAAAGGAATAGCAAACCATAGAAGAAGGAATTGTGACCCCAAAGGTATGCATAGGAAAGATGTGGCCACAGGACAGGAAATGGCTGACAGCCACAGGATCTGGAAAAGAAATAGTATTCATCTTGAGCCCTGGGAAATTGTGGCACTGTTGACACCTTGATTTAGCCTGGTCATACTTCACATTTCTGGATTTCACAACTGAAAGATACAAAACTTTCTGGTTTTTTAAGTCACCAAATGTGACTTAAAATTACCAGATGGTAATTTGTGATCGCAGCTACCGGAAACAGTCAGATTGAACTCTGGTTTTTATTGTACTTACCTGTGAAATGGGAAGCCTGGGTGAGAAGATCTCTCACTGTCTGATGACTAGTGTAACTAACCCAATCAATAACAGGCAGATTGTGCCATTGAAAGTTCATTTGTTTCTTTAATTATTTATTTATGCATTTGAAAAATTAAGGAGATAAATGAGTGAATTCAATAATGTTACTTCAATATCTTGCATTTGACAAATGTCTACCATAACCCAGGTTGTGGGGAAAATATAAATGAAAATTTTTTCATTATAAACCAACTTGCGGTTGGGGAGACTAACATGTGAAGAAAACAGTTACACTTCTTGATGAATGTGCCATGTAAAAGTTAGTCTACAGACCTGACCTAACGCATGTTCTGTTGCTCATTTTCTGCTCCTCTGGAATCCCCAAGTGTGCCAGCAGACAACTGGGCAGTGGTTTGTAGAAGGAAATTTAATTCTTCAGTTCTCCTTGGCCATAAGTATTAAAGCCATTCACAGAAAAAGGGAAAGCAATCAAACATGATTTAAGCAAGGGAGAAATAAAAGGCAGGAAGGAAGAAATGAGAATTATATGATGGCAGAGGAGTAGTCTTTGAATTGGGGACTCAGACCACTGTTCTTTCGGGTGGGTGTAGGAGGTTGTAATTAAGTAGGACATTTCCCCTTTGATATTTTGCCCCACTGTGCTTTCAAAGCACATTACTCATTTTGATTCAGCAAGAAACTAAAAACTTTAACATGTAAAAGAGATACAATATCCCTTTTACATTTTGAATAATTCATCTTTAGCAAAGCAAAATATACATGATTAAACTGTGTCACAAGTATGTGATCGGGAAGAAACAGAAAAATACGTGTTGAGGTATATTCCAAGTGTTTCTATTACTAATTCAGCAAATGTCACTTCTAATGATGAAAAAGTGCTGAAAATTAAGCACTCACCATGTTCATGGCTTTAAAACTGTAGAATATGGAGCAATGCTAGGATTTGAAAGAGAAAAGAACTAAGCTTGAAATTTGAATGACAGTTAAGATATTCCCACTCTTTCTGCTACCAGGAAATCAATATTTGATGGACTTTCTGCTCTTTTAATAATTTGGAGAGGCAACTGACTAGCAGATCAAAGCAAAATTGTCTTCCTCTACCAATATTAAAATAAAACCATTAAGACTGCCTTAAAGTTCAATTCATTCACTTTAATATTTAGATCACTCTTAAAACCATGATCGGGTTTAGAAATTTAAATTGTGTTATATACCCAGAGGTGACAATTGATTCAGTCATTTATCCAATTAATTGGGTGGCTAAAAAAAGCACATTTTCATTCTAATGAAGAATTTCCAAAAAACTAAGACTTCTCTGCTTCTTTTAAGACCTTAAAAAAAAAAAAAGCCACTTATTTTGGTGTAACATCAGGCTTTTATTTGTGGTTTGTTACCTCATCTGTTTCACAGACAGTGTTAATAAGGACACACCTTTAATTTAACCTTTCCTTCTCAGGTAATCAGCCATCTCTCTGCTGTTCCTTGGCCACAGATTGCAGGATAACCCTGGCTAGCATTGCTGCAAACTAATTCAATCAGTCCTACCACTCTCAAAGCTCAGAGAAGTGTACTCTAAGCACCACATCCTTGTCTCTCACTCAAGCAGTTGAAATAAGCTGCTGTTCACTGATAATTCGTAAATATAGCCCACAGAAATATTTCTCCATACTAGTAATTTTCTTCTCCCTCTTGCTTGAGTTACAGGAAGAAAAATAGTATTTTTGTTATGTCAGGTTCTATTTATGTTATTAATGTATCGTCAAGTCTTCACTCATATTGTTGGAATTAAATGTTTTATATATGTCTCCTTTCCAGCAGTCATCAAAAATCAGTATTTTGCTAGATTAGGCATATATATATATATATATATATATATATATATATATATATAACTTTTATATCATCCTCTCCAATACCAGTAAAGTTCTTGCTTCAGGTAGCTCAATATCGTAAAATTTTATAAGAGACAACATTGCATAATGGTTAAAGTGACTTCCATATCTAACTCTCTCATTCATTAGCTTTGTCACTAAGAACACAGACATTGATTCAGCTGTACTTGTTTTTCTGTCTGAAACTGGATGTCAGCTATTTCACAGTTATTAGTAGATATAAGTAGGTTATATATGGAATACATGTAAAGCATTTACAACATCAGTGCTGTGTATGTAGTACTCAATAGTATTCTTGATATGAGTCTTGTATTTTACTCATTTCATTTTCTTTTTTCCTTAAAGATTTAAAAAAAATTTCATCTTTATTAGCATATCTTGCAGTACAAAGTGATATTTCCCTTCCATGTTGCACACTAGTATTCTACTGTGTATAAGTGGAAATTGATAATCATTTTGGGTAAAAATTACAAAACATTTTTAAAAAATTAAAAGGAACCATTCCATGTCAATTTCTATATGTAAGTATGTATATCAAGCACTCAGATTATAATGTCTGTTATTCTAATATATTGTATTCTTGCTTATTCTGATTATTTGTTAATATCTAAAAGAATTATATGCTTGTCTCTCCCTATTTTGATTTATACATGTGTCCATTAAAATTTGCCAACTTGAACTGCTATCATATAGCTTTTTCTTACTTTATTTTTCAATATATAATTCACTCTATTTTCTTCTTTAATTCCTTCTGCCCTTAACTGTACATTTTACTCCTATCCAATTACTTTTAAACTTGCTATGATATTAAGATTCTTGAGGTGGACATAATGCTGAGATCAGTTCCATCTGATTGAATATTTCTAATTTTATTAAGTGTTAGTGATAGTTCATATTTATTGTATTTATCAGTAATTTTGACATAATGTGTGATATTTTAATCTTCTTCTCTGCAATATTTTACTTTCCCTTTCCTATCATTGTCCTACTTTTCTTCTAATATTTTAGAAGATATATATTTGAATTCTATCAGTTCTATAATCACCCTAAATTTTTAAGTTTCCTGAAAGAGATCATGTGTGTATATTTGTACCAATCAACCTAATTTCTTTGATAAAATATCTGACACTTGCAATTTAAATGAGGGGAGGATTTATTTTGTTTCACAGTGTCAGAGGATTCATTCCATGGGCAGCTGGTTCCAAGGGAAAAACTTCATGGTGGAAAAGTTGTGACAGAGGAAGACTGCCCAGTTCATGATGTTTGGGGAGGAGACAGCTGTAGGAGCAGATGTAGTTGCCAAGGTCAAGCGCTAGTGACCACTTTCTTCAGGTTAGCCCCATCTCCCAAATGCCCATTCAGCTGTAAATTTAAGAGTAACTTAATTTAGGGCCAGCATAATCCAACCACTTCCTAGGGAATCTCTTAATTGCAGCACGTTGACAATCACTAGCCCAATTCCACACCTTGTCAAGTTGACACTTAATTCATCTTTTTGAACCATACTTGATCTCCAAATAAACACAACAAGGTCTTTTTACCTAACAAGATATATCGACGTATCCTGAGTAAAATCCAAACAAACCACGCTAATTCTTTTCCCAAAATTTCAACAGTTTCAGCGCTGCTCAAAAGTCCCAATTGCAAAGTTTCCTCTGAGACTCAAAGCAATCTTTTAGCTGTGAACTTCTATAAAACTCAAAAAGCAATTTACATAACCCCCAAATAAAACAGCATGGGATAAACATTCCCATTCCAAAGGGGAGGAATTAGGGGGTACATATGAATTGGACAAAGCAATAGTGAAACCCAACAGGATTAGTTGTGTAGCTCCCTGGCCAGCATTTGGGAAATGTGGTTTTGAAGCATGAGCTACAAAGGGCGTGATCGACCCACTCCTGCTGCATTGTTGGTTGCAATTCACACGGCTCTCTTTTGGGCTGGCTCAACTTCCTATCTGTGGTTTTCCTCACCAACCATTTCATATTCCTGACATTTTCAATTTCCTGCGTTTTTAATGCATCTCCTTTTTCACTCTCAGAACTTCACACATTGCCTTCTTGGAGGCTTCCTACAGGGACTCTGACTCGGTAAAATTCCAGGATTCTTAGATCTCCCTTTGAAATCTGGATAGAAGCCGCCATGACTTCAGAAATTTTTCCCATTGCCTGCCTATGTGGACAATGCCAAGGTGTGGTGCCAGCTCAGGGAGCAGCCAGTTCCCCTGGGA
Source organism: Heterocephalus glaber (assembly GCF_053883595.1). Lineage (NCBI taxonomy): Eukaryota > Metazoa > Chordata > Mammalia > Rodentia > Bathyergidae > Heterocephalus > Heterocephalus glaber. The sequence continues at coordinate 31,819,151 of NW_028258372.1, forward strand.
CCATAGCTTCAGTGGCCCCTGAGGGTGTGGAAGGCTGAGAACTGGGACATAAATGCTGGGGAATCATTTCCCTAAGGGCCTCTTTTGGAGAAGGGGTCCCAGAGGATCACTTCTCAAATAAAAGGTTTACACTTGTGGACCCTTGAGGATGCTATGGGTAGGGTCTTTTTTATTTCTTAGATGCCCTCAAAAAAATGTTTCTTCTTGTCCCAATGAAAATTACGTGGCTTCTCTTTAAGCTAATTTCTTTAGCAACCATGTTTTCTTTACTCTCAACTTTTCACGTACTTTTTTATTGGCCAGATTTCACGTTTTTCAAATATTTCTGCTCTGTTTTTTGCTCCTAATTCTTACCACAAACGGGGCAATAAGCAGCCAGCTATGCCCGTACAACAACCTAAACATTTTATTTTCACTTTCCCACCTAGGTCAAGTCTGTAAAATAATTATAAATTATAGTTAGTGTTTAGTTTACATCTAACAAATAGTTTAGTATAATGACTATGGTGCTCTGTATTACATTCTTGATCAAATGTGGCAATGGAGATGACGTGATCTGATTCTTCTTATTCATGTATTGAATATTTTTATCTGTGTGGAGTGTGATCTTTTTTTACCCAAGTGTCAGAATTTTAAATTTTAAAACTGAATTCTCACTCAGTTTTTATATTCTTTTTGCAACAAATTAGTGACATATTAAAAGAAAGGGAAAGGAGGAAAGAAGGAAACAAGAAATGAGGTGAGGAAGAATGGAAGAAACAGTTCAGCTAGTACAACAAGGTTTATTTGATGCTTACAATTTTAAGTTTCAGGATTTATAAATCTTCCTCGTAGGTGTCTAATCACTTGTAGGACAATGTTAAAAAAAAAAAAAGCCAGCCCAACCATTAGACTTTTCACAGTTTTGTATTCCTCAGTTATCTCAGGAAGCCACTGACACCAGGAAGCAGGAAAACATGATAAAACTCTCTTGCATTTAGGAGATTATCATAAATCTCAGAAAAAAATGTGAAAGTTCTACATTTTTAGTGGGAAAAAGAAGGCTAGAGTGGAGGAAAGGCTAATTTAAATTGATTGGGATATAAATCACAACATTTAATATTTCTAAAATTAATCTCCATCACCTATGCTTCTGAGCTGGAACATTCTGATACTTCTCTAGCATCCATCCACTCACAATTAAGGGATTGGAAAAGGATATCTAGCAAATATTCAAAACATTCAATAGGCCAATTGTGATATTTATATCATGAAATAAAACACAATGAACAATCCAAAATCAATAAATAACAAAGACAATGACAACCATTTCATTTTGTGAAACTATACCCATACAAACATTTCCTAATTAATATAATTTAGGATGTTGATCAATCTGGATTTTCCCCCATCACATGCTTTAGTTGCTTTGTACTAGGGAGTATACTGATTCATCTTTCAATACCGAGTGTTTTGTTTTGTTACTTATACTCACTATCAAAGTAAAGCATTTTGATTTTAATCTGTAGCTTCCAGAATCATACATATAGTTCACAATTGTGTCCTGGGAAAGAAACATTTTAGATTGAAAGTGATTAGCAAAAAATATTCAACGTTTAAAAAATAGTCTACAAAATTGTCTAATTCTCCAAATGCATTGCTCTAGCATTATATAGATTTTTTAAAAGTAAAATAGTTGCATTTATTTTTCTTTTTGTCTTATCCTAATTCCATGACTGGTTCTGTATTTGGTAGTCTTTTCATTGTCATGATTTAAGCATAGTAGCTCTTCAAAAATAATCTCTCTAGAGGCCTAAATTAACCATTTTTGAAATTATTAACTTGCATATCATAGGGGTGTAGTGATACAAAGGTACACAACATACAAAAAGATTTCCTTAGCTTAAACATATAATACTGGGAGCTTTTATCTTTTTTAACTTTATGAAAGCTATTACATTTGAGGTTTACTATGTTCTCATAAATTTTCATCCATAATAGTTAGATCTAATAGGTTAGCCATTTAATTTATGAGGGAATGTAGCCTCAAGAAATTCAGTGACACTGAAGACTGGGAAACAATCCGGGCAGAGAGATACAAAGCTTTTTCTTCTATGAGATGGGCAAGTACTCCTGCCTGTGCTACCTGAACTCTTCTTCTGGATTAGAGGACTTTTCTTGCAAATTTCTTGATCCCATTAGTATGTACTCATTTATCATGCAAATCAGCTGTAACCTATTAAAGACTAAGTTCATGAGAAAAACAGAATATTAAGAAGATGGGGTTTTAATGACATCGTGGAGGGAAGTTTAAGACTACAGTGTTGTTTTTATTTGAGCAGTTCAGGTATACATGAGACTCCTGGAATCAAAAGGCAGGTAATATTAAGAAATAAAATGAAAACAAATCATTCTGCATCTCAATTGCAATGATTATGATGATTATGATGAAGAACCTATTAGATATCCTTTTTCTAACAACTGATACCACTAAAATTATGACAATGATGATAATATAATGACTTAGACACACTTATTGCATCAGACAAGGAATTGTTATAATCTTTTCCATATGCATTCATAAACAAATAATATAAATGTTTAAAATATCCATACTCTTTGGGTTTAACTTGATGAGTATTTACTGTAATGCTTCACAATGAAAGAATAAAAATACAACTATACCTTTTAAAAAACATTTAAGTTTACTACATTTGTAAAATATACTTTTCTTAACTAAACAATAATTAGTAAACTGTGATAAACTACTTATCTGAAAATATTTGTAATCATGGAATAAAAATAATATAAGCAGGGAGACTTTTGTGAAAGAAAATGACACAGAAATGTGCTTATAAGATAATATTAGGTGAAAGGGGATTATATAAAATGTACATATTTATGTATACATACATATATCATATATACCTATGTCATAAATATAGCCATCATATGTTGAGAGAAAGTGGATCACAATATAAAATTTGTACAGAAAATACCTGAGTAAAAATAAAACATATAAACAATGATACGATCTTGGATGTGGAGACAAAGAACTTTTGATTTTTATACTGAATGCTTTACTGTTATTCTTCACCTTTCTAAAACAACTCTTTGCAATTTCTATAAACATTGTTTACTGTGTTACATAATTTTAGCATAATTTTGAAGGAGGTAAGTTTTTCTATGTAATTTGTCTCTTTCCTTTTTTATACTTAATTTCTGATTTCAATGTTCAAATATTTAATTTTCTATCAGTCTTCTACATTTAAAAAATAAAATAAAATCTTGAAACCATAAATTCTTCCCTGAATCATTAACTCGAAGTTGCACTGAGAAAGGTGATTATGTGCGCCAATCTTTTCTTTTTATAACATCATTTGGTGGCTGTGTTTTTCAGGAAATTTGCCTCTCATCAGTTGTTAGACCATGCAGTGAAGGGCTCTGGGGTGTGTCTTTGGGGCACACAATAATTGTAAGTAAATTTATTCTACCCAAATGACAAGGTGAAGTGACACAAGAGTCACTTCAGGTCCTTGATATTCTTATTGTTTAAATAAAAACGGGCATTTAAAATCACTTTAAAATGTGTGCTGACATTTTGACTGTATCTATCTGATTCTGGATATGCATAGAGAAAATGTTCTGGAGAATACTAGAGTCCATTGGTGTGACTTAAACTTCATGTAACTGGTCCCTTAAGTGAGTGGTCTCCTCTTTACATCTGTTTTGGAAAGTGATAATATCTGTCACAATATATTTGCTTAATTTTTATTTTTTATTAGTACATGCTTGCAATGCATAATGACTAATTTCACTGTGGTTATTTTGTACACATATATGATGCATCTTAATTATTCTTTCATCCCTTCCCTGCCTCCATCCCTCCATCTCTTATAAAACTATGGCAGATATTTCCAAGAAAAATTTAAAGGAAGTTGGAGCCAGGACTTAAGATAATTATCATCATTTTCTTCAAATTATAATGTATCCATTCCTTCACACAATAAATTTTGGGGAATGAAAGAGTATATGTGACTCTTGACACACAAATATGAATAAAAATGTATTTTAATGTTAATTTTAGGAAGTTATGCACTTACCCTAAAATAGAAAATTGGTTACTCAGACCTACAGAATTTAGTAGCTTGCACTTTAAATATTCAACTTATAATGTGATCATAATTGGCATGAAGATATGAAATCCAATCATCAAGTGTAATTAACATTTTCTCTATGAATGAGTATTTCAGATATTTCAAAAAATAAGGTAATACATTAGTCATTTTAAAAAGACCATTTAAGCATAGATGAAAGTTTAGTGCTGTAGCTTATTTGCATGTGAGCAAATTGTTTAAAAAATCTATAAATTTATGTGGTTTTATTAATGCTTACAAAATTAATGATTTTTCTTAATGGCCCAGTTAGGTAACTTCATACATTGAGTGCACTTAATTACGCAAAATTTCTATTGGAATTTTTTGGTATGACTATAGATAATCTTGAATTTGTTTAAAATAGAAATAAATACTAAGTAAATTTTAAATATAATATGGAATTCTTCTTCGATTTAGGGTGTGAAACAAGCAAGATATGCTACAAAATCATAGTATTTGAAAACTATCAACTGCCCAGAATCCAAAGAGCTCATATAATAAAATCAAGGTAGTTACACTACCTTTGTAAGAAAGAGAATATTGCTGCTTTCAACCCTGGTGAAAATGGCTGAAGAAAAAAAAAGCCACAAGAGAAATAAAGAAAAATAAGTGTATTTTAATTGACTCTTAAAGGTGGTGTATAAGCAGTTACTTAGACTGAGATAATAGGCGGTCAGACAGGGCTGGCCCCACAAGGGAATCAGTCCAGCAGATGACAACACATTTCAGCTATGGCTGGAAGTGCATCTGGAGAAGACAAGGCCTCAAGATGCAGTCTCAGTGGCCAGGCTTGCATGTCTCCCTAAGGGACTGACAGATACTTGAGATTATACTGAATTTGTACTACCTAGTCCATTAAGTCCAGATGGGCATCAGATGCCGGGTGGGTGAGCAGAACATCAGGATCCATCCCTCTTTAAAAATGATTCTGTTTTAGAAGCCATAGATAAGCAAATGTTAATGGTGCTAGCCATATATCATTGCTACCTGCCTCACTCCCCTATTGGAGCAATATTAGCAAATTGGTTATACTTGTAATGCTATGGGTTGACTATAGTTTGACCCATGTTGTACCCACTTCGTGATTTTGCTCTATGAAACATTCTCCGAGAAATGACCTCTATGGTAACCCACTTTGGGGACCCCTCCTGTCTCTCAGGAGCTACATAAACCTTTCCTACTCTTAACCTCTGTTGTCCTTAGGAATTCTTTCTCCCATATTTGGGGAACATGAACCTGGCACATATGATATCTAACAGGTTCAGAATTACATTTCTCCTGTATCAGTAGTATATGTGCTGAAATGACAAGTATCTGACATATCATTAGCCACAGAATGGGTCTTCTTTCACCCAACAATAGTTTTCCATGGGTTAAACCAGCTGCAAAGGGAAGCAAATCAAAGACTGGAGCATAGCAAAAAAGCTGAGCCAGATTCTCCTGATTTGTACAGAGTCTACCCAGGTGCAAATCAGCAGCTTGCTGAAAGCTAAATAAATCTCTAAAGCTTCGTGGCTGGCCACATATGTACTGCAGTGATCACATTATGATTGGAGCAGGGCTGAATTGTTTAGAGAAATAAATCCTAGTAAGACACTAGGATCACAAGTTTGATGCCAGCCTGGGCAATTTAGCAACTTGAGACTGTGGCTCAAAATAAAAAATTAAAAGGGCTTTGTATGTAGGTCAGTGCAAAGGCTCTGGATTCAATTCCCAATATTAAAAACCAACAAATCAACAACAACAGCAATAACAACAACAACAAAAGACTTTAGAGCTTCACTAAGTGTATTGAAGTAGCTCCTCAAATGCTGTAAACAAGACAAGCCAGTGGAGCCTGATTAATAGAAGCGGGATTGCAGAGATACAACTAGAGAACATCTGGTGATGTTAAACTGTGAAAACTGAACTGTAAAATAGAAATAAATGCCCCAAAGTTTAAAAAAAATCATAAAGAGAACCTCACAACTGGTCATTTTTTTAAGCTGAAAAAAAAAGTGACTGCCTCTGTCCAACATTTGAAGCAGGTGGTAAGCCCAGTCTATCTAAATTGCATCAGAGCTTACATGCTTCTAAACTACAGACTAGACTTATACAGCTATAGTTACTCATTGAAGAACATTTTGAACACAGAAGCCATTTACTTCTATCTTTATGATTTTTCACACACAATTAGTGATCTGCAATGAAAACAATGTATGAGAAATGTAGTGAAGGATGTATGTATATGGATTAGAGTGGAAACATCATTAGAAAACACACAGAGACAACTAAGAATTTGAGTACTTTCTCTAATATCTAGAATAGTGAAGGACATGATAGCAAATGTAGACAGAATGCATGAATAAATATGTCATCTTAAAAGAACTTAAAATTATTTAAAAAATAAAATAGAAATGCTGAAAGTGTGTGTTAATAGAATGAAATATGCAATGTACATATAGCAGACTGGATACAAAAGGAATTAGTGAGATAGGAGGCAAGTTAATAAACATTATTCGAAATATAACAAACAGAGAATGATGGAAAAATACAAAGTAGATCATTTGAGATTTGTATACACAATAGTTTAACACTAGAGTCTCTTGTGAAATTACATCTCGTGATTTATTATAACTTTTATCATTTCATCTCCTTGTGTCGTGTTCTTATGTACTGCCTGGTTATATGAACTAGAGCTGTAGATAAAACACAACTGGCATTTGAAAAGTTCTAACAACTTAAGATTTTCTTTACAATTTTGTTTGACCAGATTTGTCAAAACTAGATTAAAATAGCAAAACCAGAAACATATCAAACAATATTTTAGTACCTTAAATATGGAAATAAAAATACGTATCACATTTAATTCTCTTAATAGAGACACAGTGTATATTTTCCATCATGTTAATTTTAATGTTTTTAAAAAAAATTTTATACAGTACATGTTTGTAGTACATAGTGATCACATTTCTTGTGGGGAGTCAGTATATGCAGATGACACAATTTTTTATTCATTTGTAGTTGATCATTATAGACAAGTAGAATTGTTTTATCTTATTCTTATAAAGTCAAAATTGACCTTGAAAGTTTTCTGTTTACTGAATCCTTCATTTATCAACCTTTTTGTTAATGTTACTTTTATTTCAGTGCTTCTCAAAGGGTGTTTGTGGCAACAACTGAATAATTTAAGACCCTGTTAAACTGTGTGTTACTCAAGTTAACAGGCATGCGGTTTCCAGCCCTGGCCGTAAAAGACGCCCAGTGCATCCACTCCTTGCTCTCACTCCCTCTGCAGTGGTTGTACAGTATCAGGACATCCCTTCCGTGGTCTAACTTATCTCACAGTTGTCTGGCCCAGCACAAACACTCATTAGAGTGCATGTGAGCAAGAAAAAACAAGCACTGAATTAAATGACTGAACCTGCATTCCTTTCTCTCGTAACAGCGTGAGCTGAACTAATGAGCATTTCATACTTCTGTTGACTTAATGAAAAAATAAAGCATATGGTAGTAGATAAGTTAAGGAGAAAAAGGAGAAAAATGGTTTTCCTTCTTAATTTCCACTTTTGTGAGAGAATATTGTCATAGTTTTATTTTATCCTGAAGTCAGTGTGCTTTTTGTTTGAAGATATATGTCTACCTGATCCACAAAAGTGCCATCTCATTAAAATAGAAACTTTCTATGTGCTTACTGTTTTTGACTGTTAGTATGTGTATAGCTGCTGGTCAATAACTATTCTTAGTGAAAAAATGAAATGAATAGCACACGAATATATTCTGTAGTTAGCATGTAAATATATTTCATTATCATCAGAAGCATCACATGACTATCTGAACATATTTAGACTGACATTGTTTTAATTTATAGAAAAAACTCCCCATGAGACACACAGATTCAAAGCTGCTGACCCATGTCCCATAAAAAAACAGGAAATAAAAGGAATAGTCTTTTTTCATTATTTTTTGATCGAGTAACCAAAACCAAACACCTTCCATATTTAAGGTGCTTTGTTATGTGGCGATTTGTCATAGCTTTACTAATTATATAATCTAGTTATTAAATTAGACAAGTAAAACTTATACACAATGAAAACTACATTAATAGAAAAGTGATTTTTTTTAAAGCAAATCACATACTAACAAGGGACTACTAGGACCAGAAACTAAAGTGCTCATATTTAGTGAACAGATTAAGGGTAATAATCAGAGGAAGTGAATGTTGGCTGTATCTGAGAATTCATGCAGAAGAAAGGAGGGAGAATTTTTTCAAGCTCAGGAATCCTTGTGTGAAAAATGTGAAAAAGTGAAAGAACCCAACACTTCTTTCAGAAAGGATAATTTAGATGTTAGAATTGTCAAAGCTTAGTGAAACCCCTGACGTTCTAAGGATGTCCTTACAAATTTTTGGACTTTAATGGGAAAACTATTGGATGTAATTGACATATTTTCATCTAATGTATGACATGATCACTTTTGCCTACTTCTCCCTATGTTCTAGAGTCCTAATGCCAACCCTGACAATCTCACCAGGGAAACCAAACGCTTCGTGGGTGTAATTTTTAAAAATTTGTGTACCACTATAGTATAGCTTTTATATAGTAGCCACAGTGTTCATTTTAGTGTAAGTTGCATAGTATTTTTTCTTATGGTAAAAAGCTCCAGCACATTACAGGGAAATTAAAAATATAATTCAAATTTGTTGCTGTGGCCTATGTGAATGAGAACACTGCCTTCTTCCATGAGCCCATACCCTTCCTCTCCCCTCTTATTTCATCGATACACTGGTCCTTCTTCTTCATTATGACAAGTTTCATCGTATTGTTTTTTTTCTTAGATATTAGAAGTGCAGATTGAGATAAACAACTTTATTTGTTCATAGAATCCTTTAATCACTAAAATCTAGGCAAGGTCTTGTACTCTCTCTCTCTTTTTTCTTTTCAGTCCTTCAGTTTTGTAACAAATCGTTACCCTAAGTAAAAATAACCACTCATGTATCCAATATGTATTTATATTAGACTACATTTTTACAAACAAGGAATTATTATCTTGGGCACATATTTTTATTCCTGGTCCTGTAAATTTAATTTAGTTATAAGTCTATACTTCTTGAAGTAAGATGTTTTTAGAATCCATTCATATTGCTACTTGCAAATCTAAGTTATTGCTTCAAGACAGTAAATATTTTTTTCTTTCTTTAAATAAGGTAGATGCCATCCTTAGTTACTGGTTTATAATTAGTGGTAGTAGGCAGATCAGCATCACAGAGGGGAAACTCAAGTTAACCAAGGCTACTTGCTACATGTTATTTGTTTTAAAGCTGTGATTTTTTTCTTCAAATATCTAGTGGGTTTTTTTTTAATATTCCTTTTTCCCTCCAGAGTTACCATCCATAATTCCAAATAGAAAACATGACCCTTCCACAGAAACTTTGAAATCCATTGGATATCCAGATAAGAAATCAGAGAGAGAGAGAGAGAGGAGAGAGAGAGAGAGAGAGAGAGAGAGAGAGAGAGAGAGAGAGAGAGAGAGAGAGAGAGAGAGTGCTCCCATTGTGTATCAAGCCATCATAGTATATATTCTCTTTAAGAGACCATAGCTGTGGGTTGTGGTAAGGATGACAGTATGGCACATACAGGCACTTTGGAAATATGAAGAAACTACTCATGTAGCTGTTGGATCGGGGCACATTATTACACTAAATGTATACCAGACCAAACCTACTTAATGAGGAAATAAGGATAGGAATGGCTTATGGCCTTTTGATCAGATTATTGCTAATTCAGAATGAGAAGCTTTGTCGCATGTCATCTCCTCATCATGCACATAGTCTTCATGAGCAGCAAGCCAAGAGATATTTTCTACCTCCACACAGGCATCCTATCAAGTGTGAGTCATTCCTTTTTCTGAGGACCCTTTGAAGGATGATTCCATTAAGTTAGTGGGCCAATCTGATGTCCTGTTTGATGACGAGATAGTCACTGATCCTACAGGCTAAATTGTACTCGGTGTTGAATAACTGATATAACCTGAAGCAAACAATTACATTCCAAGGCTGTGGCCATTGTCTTCCCTGCTCATTGAGATCAAGTTCTAATCCAGTGTACATATCTGATGTGCAGTGGCTGTAAGGGGCCTTAGAATATAGTCAAATCCAGTCACTTCCCCTGGAAAAATGGTTCTTATAAAGGTTAACTTCTACTGATAGTGTATGCTATCAAGACTCAATCTTTTTCCAAGTATCCTAAAATGGAAGATAGTATTCATGCAGTTAAAAGATATTTACAGAGATTCTAGTGAGTGCTAAGGAGTAGGAATTCAAGTATAATCCCACAAAACTGACAAAAATGTGAAGACACAAAAGATATGGTTCAATTTCATTTTCAGGCTTGAACTTCCTCTGGTCCAACTTGCTCTGTGAACCTCTCCAAAGACATCAGCCTTTTCACTGAAATCCATTTTTGAAGTGTGCAGCGCAAGGCTGTTTCTCATTGACCCTTCAGCTCCTCAACTCTGCTTTTGTATTTAGTAGTTCCCAGCACACGTGTACCCATGTCAACTGAGAAACGAACGGAAGAAAAAGTCATTACAAAACATCATATTTCATTATAAAAACTAGGTATAACACAGAAGACAGTGAATCCTCGTGTCCATTTTAGAATTACTCGGTGCCTGATTTACTTCAGAAATGTTTTCATGTTAAGCTATGCGACTAAAACCTGTATCCTGGCCCTATGTTCAAGCTTTTATTTTTTTCCTCAATTCAAAGGACTGAAGATGAAAATCCGATTATGTTAGTGACAGAAATATTAAAATTTACTCAATCCTAACATAGCTAAATTTTTTGAATGCTGACGTGGTATGAATTCTAAAGAAACAGGATGTGGCTGCAGTTTTAAGAAATCAAGTCCTAAATAGTAATACTTTTAAAAGAAAACAAAATAAATTGATGCATAGTTATAAAAATAATATTTCATAGATTATTATTTGCTGACAAAATTGCACTAAAATAACTCAGTATAATTTGAAATGGAAAATATTTGAGAGCACGAGGAAGTACGCTATAAAATTAAGTTGGATAAATGTTTCGTAACATTTTGAGTGGCATAAAGTCAACGATATTTTTAGAATGCCCTTTAGAAACAAAAAGGGGATAAAACAGCAATTTCTGTGGAAGGAAAATCAAATTCTCTCACTCTAATATAAATGAGCAGAGGATTTCTCTGAAAGCTTTTAATCCACTCCAGCAGTCAATCTTCTTATACAGAGAGCTGTCCTATTATTAGGACATTCTAAGTAAAATTCTACCTGAATTAATAATGATTGCATAGTAATAAGAAAATAAGTACTGGCATATATATATATATATTCAACTTTAATTGTGGAGGGTGTGTATACTAGTCTATTACAAAATTTTACAAAGTTCATGCTCCCATCAGAACCCTTCTCATCAGAGTATAGAAAGAATTCTTTCTGGTTTAAGTTTTGTTGTTCAACATACTTAGACAATGAGTGAAAATTGGAAGTTGTCTCTTTCTGTTCTTTTGAACACATTTCTCCTTTTAATTTTTTACCATTTTGTGGTCATAAGCACTTGTTTACATCACCCCACTCCATTCCTGGATGAAGATAGAATAGTTGTTTATTCATATATAATTATGCTGCCTAATATATTGGGAGGTGTGTTCATATATCATGAACATGTAATTAGAGGGAAAGAAATTGCTTCCAACTTGACTCTAACTCCAAGTGATTTATCTACACGACAAAATTTGTGTTATGTTACTGAATTTAATTTTCTGATGTACATTTCAATCTATGGCCTCATTCTAAACTTGTCATTGCTGGGTCTTCTTCTTCAAAGTATATTACCTAACGTCTTTTAAAAGTCTTCCCAGTGAAAGGAGTTTATAAAAAAAAAACTTCCTCTGTGTTTCACATGATTTAAAACAAAATTGTCTCTGTAATGAATTAAATTCTTTATGAATCAGAAAATGTACTTTCCTAAAGTATGTTAGTCTCTTTATTACTTCCTAAAATTTATTAGCTAGCAATAGAAAACTAATATACATTCTAACTTTTAAGCATCTAAAGATCAGTTTAGGTAAGAAGTTATTTTTTTTTCAAAAACCTTGTTTTTATATCCAACTGAAAGTAGAAAGATAATAAAGTATTTTAATTAACAGTCCTAAACATTTATTAAACCTGATTATTTCCTAGGGTTACAAAAGTTACTCTTTATCTCAAATTGTATGTAAAACCTCCTTTAAATATCTAATGCATTAAAGCAACAACCCAAAATTCAGGAATATTAATCAGTAACAAAAAACCTCCCTAGATCACTCATAGGTTAATTGATATTTGCAAATCTGAACATATACAAGAACAGACAAAGCCTCATTGTGAAGCTACTATTAAAAAAAAAGAAAAGAAAACACAAGGAGGAGGAGAAAGAAGAGGAAAAAAGAGGAAGAGAAATGGAACAGCAACACTTATTTCCAAAAACTCGTTGCCATAGAGGAGATAAAAACTGTTAATATTTTCAATCAACTAAAATACAACTTAAGAGATCAATTTTACTGAAGGTAATATAAGAGAGAAATAGAGGAAAAAATCCTGAAGCACTCATAGTAAAATTAGAAGAATCACAAGGAGAATAGACAATGTGATAACATAATAATTGACTGTAAAGGGAAAGATGGAGTATGTGAAGCCAGAGCACCAGGGCTATGCTTGTAGGTGTACTTGCCAAAGACTCTACCCCTTTCTTCTTAATCCCTCAAAGACTATCCTATCTGCAGTGATTCAGTGTCCTCTGCTCACTTAAACAGAAATGCATCTAGTAGCCTTCCAGGCATATGCATGAGTGGATCAGTCCTTAATTTTCTTCCACTCCTCAACCTTGATCTATAGTTGCTGCTTGATAAAAATGAATTACTTGCTCATTGTGCTAACTAAAGTGAATTGTCCTCACTCCTAAGCAAATGGGGTTCCAGGACTTTTAGTGACCCTCCAGGAATAAGTAATATTTACCCTTCTTATCACCTACCATTTCAGTTTCATTTCCAGATTCCCCAGTTTTAGAGAAAGTGCCAACAAGTGACACTTTCGGAAAGCACTACCAGGCCTTTATTATTTATGGTTGAGCTTCTGCCTGATATATATGTTTATCACTGTGTTTAATTAGAAAAATGTAAGTTTTTCATGTAAGCCTAGCTTTTATTTTCCATCTTTTCTAGTTTCCTGCTTAAAATTTTTCAAGTTAAATGGATTTCTTATACGCTCCCTTGTAACTTTACATTAAACAAATAGATAAATTTATAGATTTGTCTTTTTGTTTGTTTGCTTTTCCTTTATTTCACTGCTAGGAATTTGTAGTTAGCTTTCTTTCAATCTTTTGGAATAAAGAAAGGCAAAGAGAAAAATGGATGTTTACATATTCTTTTAGGTTATGTTTTCTTGAACTTAATCAGATTTTTAAAATTACCCTCCTTATCACTCTTTTGAGCATCTTTATATGATGTGTTTCCTAAAAGTGAGTACACTTTAATGTGGCTTATGCCTGATTCTGGAGGAGAAAAAGTGGAAAATTCCTGCTCAGTCTCAGTAAGTTTGAATTGCTCCCACTGGATTTCCAGGATTCTTAAAGATAAGGACTACATGTTATTCGTCTTTATATCCTTAGTGTCTAGCAAGGTGTAGAAAGCTTTTCATATATTTCCCAGAATTCAAATATATCATTGTTATTTATACATAATATATATTTAAAAAGTTCAAGATAAGCTTGGGTTAGATTTCTTCCCCGCAGAGCTGCAGGCCCTCACCAGACACAAAGGGGCCCTGACTCAGGCTGAGGCACCCACCCACTCCAAGCTGGCTCTGAATTCTGCTGCCCCATGGCACTGGTCAGCAGCGGTGAGAACTAACCAAGCCACCGATCCTGGATGAGGACAAAGCCCAAGTAGATAAAGGAGCAGCCCGACCCCATGAGTGAGAACATCAAGTCGAACAGCCCACTTAAAGCCCGCCTGCAGCCTCCAACCAGAAGATACCAAGAGCTCATCACGTTCCTCATTTCCCAATGGGAAAAGAATGCTCCATGGCTTGAACAGTAAGCACAGTCTGGGGGAAATGGACCCAACAAAATGCCTCCAGTACACAGAGGGCACCTCAAAAACCCATAGGCCCTAAAACTAGGCATGCAACATCGTAGATGGCTGCATCTCAAGACGGCAGATATTGGAGAGAAACCACTTATTCAATAACACAGGATTTTTTTCTTTGACTCAATCTTATTTTGATTTTCCTATTTGCATTATTTTCATCTTTTCTTCATTGCTTTTTGGGGGGAGGTTTTTCTTTCCTCTTTTAACTTGTTTTATCTCCCTTTCTCTACTTCCTGTTCAGCTTTCTTCTCTTCCTTTCTCTTATTTCCTTACTCTTTCCTGTGATTGTTCTCTATCACTATTAATTTCCTTTTACTCCTTAATGGGATCTCCAATCTCACTTTTTTTCTTCTAATATGTCATCCTTTAATTTTTCAAATTTTACTTTTTTTATTTACTGTTTCCCCACCTCCTCTACATTTATTGTATAACTACTCAGCTTTAGGAATTTCTTGATAGTTATTACTGTTGAATATGATTCTCTTGTTAGTAGAGGTCAAGTTGATCTGTTTGGTAGATATACAGTGTAGGTCAACAGTAGGTCAATATTTTGTTTGGCTTAGTGTTCATACTGTAATAAAAAAACCTCTTTTCTAGGTTAACAGTGGCTCCTTACTGTCTGTCAATATTCAGTTTGTATTTGATACTATAATTGAAGCTGATTTTATTACTGTAGCCAAAGTGACATAGCTATTGCTATTAATTGGTTTTCTTGGGGTGCCAAAATTTGGATTGCCTCAGAGTCATTAATAATGTTTTGACTCATTCCTGGAAAACTTGGGGCTGGGCCAAATATAGTACAACCTCCCATTTCAAATAAACAGAAGCTTTTGGGTCCTGGGACAGAGGCAAAGGCAAATAGTCACACAGATAACACCACTGAAAAGTAGGCGTACATTAAATACATCTTCATACAAGAAACAAAGCTTCCTACTAAAAACTCATAGGCCTCAGCACAATAAAACAAAGTATAATCTTGATGAAACAACCCAACAAAATGCCTCCTAAAAGTCCCAACTCCCCTAAAGTTGATCCACGTAACACTAAAAGGAAAGAAATTAAGAGCCACATACATACATTATTTGAAATGCTATTAGGGATGATAACAAATAGATGAATAAGGCATTTGAGAAGGTCACAGAAAACCTAAATAGTAAGATATTGAACCAAATAAACAAAATGATAAGCAGATCAAGACAAGACACTAATAAAAACTAGAAGAGCTAAACAAACAATGAAAAGCATGTATGACTAAGAGAGAAAAGAATTAGAGTCCATAAAATCCTCCAAACACAAATTCAGGAGATTAAAAATCCTATTGAAAATACAAGCAGCAGAAGTGACCAGTGTGAGGCCAAAGTGTCAGAACTGGAATGCAGGGCTGTTTTCGGTGACCAATTTGTGAAAGATACAGAAAATAATAGGAGGAAATAAAACATGGATCCAACAGCTTCTGGAAGACATAGAGAAGATTAATCTTAAATGAACTGGACTTTGTGAAAAATCAGAAGAGAGCCCAAAGGAGACAGATATCTGTTTACTTAAATTTTTCAAATAAGGGAAAACAATTTAAGATACAGATAAGTGAGGCATACAGGACAGAAAATAGCCACGATCAGGAAAGAGCCTCTCCATGACATATCATTCGCAAAATTCCAGAAGTCTAGCACAAGAACAGAATGTTAAATGCGGTCAGAGAAAAGCACTTATAAAAGAGTTACAGCAGACTTCTCAACACAAACCTTAAAGGACAAGGAGTGAAGTGTTTCAAGCGCTAAAAGAAAGTAATTTTTAACTTACATTGACATATCATGCAAATCTATCTTTCACAATTGATAGAGAGAAAGTACTTTCCTTAAAAAGAACATCTGAAAAAATCCATAACCACCAAACCAGCACTTGCAATGATACCTTAGAGAGAAAATGAAGCTAATAATGACAAAAGGCCTAAGAGAATGAATACACCAGAAAAGCCTAGCAGTTAAGTTCAGTATAAGGGAGAGACAGGGAATTAGCAACAGAAAAGTAGGGCAATAACAGGAATGAGACAATACCTATCAGTAGAGTCTCAATGTGAACAGTCTCAATTCCCCAATCACAAAACAGACTGGCAGAATAGACCAATAAATAAACTCCAATGGTATTCTGTATTCTTCTTGGATTAAATACATTTAATGCAACAAGAAGCTCATACTAAATTCAAAATATGGAAAACAATATCCATGCAATGGGAACGCCTGAAAAAGCAGGTGTAGCTATCCTATGTTCAGGCAAAGTGGGCACTAAAGCCAAAACTGATCAAAAGAATCAGTCACTACATATTAGATAAGGAACCAATTGAATAGGGAACAATAAGAATTGTTACCATATATGTACTAAACAATGGCACACATAACTTTACAAAACAAGTGGTATTGGACTTATAAGATCAGATAAGCCCAAACACAATTATAGTGGAGCTCTCAATACCCCACTGCCACAAAGAGACAGATCAACTAGATAAACTATCAAGAAAGAAATATCAGAGTTAAACAAAACCTTCAAACAAATGAACTTAATAGAAATCTACAGAGTGTTTACTCAACAAGAGCAGAATATACTCTTTTCACAAGCACATAGATTTTTCTACAAAATAGACAACATACTAGCCAATAAAGCATGCTCAATTAAATGTAAAAGAAATTATCCCATGTGGAGGGAAAAGGAACTTTTCTTCACTGTTAGTTGGAATGTAAACTGGTACAACCACTTTGGAAATCATTTTGAAGAGTCTTCCAAAAGTGTAAACTACAAATTCCACTTGATATAACTCTCCCCATGCTAGGTATCTACTTGAAAGAGATAAAGACATCATAATACAGTGACACATGCATAGCCACCTTTATAGCAGCACAATTTGTAATAGCTACATCATGGAAACAACCTATGTATCCATCAAAGAATGAATGGATAAAGAAAATTTGGTCTTTCCACACAACTGAGTACTATTCTGCCATAAAGAAAGATGAACTTGGCCCATTTGTAGAAAACTGGATGCACTTTGAGATCATAATATTAGTTAAAATAAGTCAGGCACACAAGCTTAAATATTGGATGGTTTCTCCTATATGAGAAAAGCATAAATTATAAATAAAGAGCAAACTAAAAGGTAGATGATAGGAAGTAGGTAGATCGATCTTTCTCATAGACCAAGGGGTCAGGAGATGGAAGCAAGAGGATGAAGGGAAGGGAAAAGGGTCGGAAGAAGGGCTAAAGATCCCTTATACACATGGAACTCCACATAAGAAATATAGGCATTATGTATTTCAAAGATTCAAAAATAAAACAAAGGGAAACAAGAAATGGATGGAGAGAGGAAGGACTTAAGAGAGAGGGGTGAAGAAAAGGAATTAAGACATATTTTGTACATGTACCAATTCCTTACAAACAATGTAAACATTATGTACTACAAAAATGTACTAATAAAAAGGTAAGTTTATTTTACATTAGGAAATAATATCCACCACACTTAAGGCATAAAACTTGAAATTACCTAGTCAGCGGCAACCTTAAATCCTTTCTAAGTACTCTGGAGTTTGTCAGAGTATGTTTTTCAGTTTCCAAATTCTTTACACAAGTAGTATTTAGAGCTTTTTGTATGATAATAGAAACTTGACACCACTTTAATGATATAATCAAAGAAGATTTTGAATGCATGGAGAGAAATTTATAATAATAAAGTTGGAAAAAAAGTTACCTTTTTCCCTTAAGCATGCTTGAATATCACTATGCCATTGTTCAAAGGGTTTTAAAAAGAATCTGATTGTAATGTTACGTGAGAAAAAAGCCATATATTTTCACAGTACAAGCAAGCGATTGTAAATAATAAAGTATGTTTCATTGTATGGTAATAGTTCCACTGTTACCTGGGAAAAATTATCAGCACTACTCTGTTCAGGACTTATCAGTCTGGTCTCTTGAAGTGTTTAGCTTATTGTTTAAATGTATATTTAACATGTAGGAGAGAGAGACAGAGATGGAGAGACAGACAGACAGAGATGGAAGCCATGCCTACTGTGTTTATTCTAGGGAAAGTAGACATGATTCTTGACTAATTTTAGGTGGTCACTGAGAAATTGTACACTGGGATTATTAGGCTCAATGTTTGAGACTGAAACAAAAATGTTGACCTCTGTCTCAGATGGCATTTTCTGGGAAAGTGAAATGGAATTTCCAATGAAGCCCTTATGAGATGAGCAGACAAAGATGTCCCCAGTTGGAGAAAAGAGATAAGAAATGTTCCCCTTACATAGGTCAATTATTGGATGCAGCCATGCTGAGAAACAGGAATGCCACCAGAAGAGGGTGCACATTCTCACAGAGGCAGTTCCCATAGATGGCAGGAACTAAGAGCTGTTTGCCAGCAGTTTTCTCACAAACAGAAGGCAGGGATAAATACTATGTACAAAGATGATACTTGAATGAGTCCATATATCACCGTTAAGTTAATTACTATTACATATACCTCTCTGCTCATTTTAAGCATTAAAATATACATTACAATAAATTATTTTATTGATGAAACAGAAAGGCTTAGGTGTTTCCTTATGGGGTAAATAATTTACTTAGTTTGCTAAAATTCTAAAGGCATAGATAGCATTATCTTCGGCAGGTTTTTATGTGACTCGTTCTGTTTGAGTTGACCAAATTAATGGATTTGACCATTCTTACTAATGGTGAAGGGCTGATATCAAAGCTTAAGTAGAAATAAAAATGTAAATGTGTATGTGAGGTACAAACTTGAATATCCAGCAGGTGATAATACCATTCTAAGTTAAATTTAGTTTTAGTTCCGTAAAATGTATGCTTTTGACCTTCTTCAGAGGTCCCTTATGCAATTTATTTTATCTTTAAAGGAAGAAGAATATTCGACAATTTTTAACACTCAAGAAACATAGACTTTTGTCTTCTACCCTTTTTATTTTTTGGTCCAGCCCAAACAGATAGAATGAATTATTTCTATAGTGATATAGAAATATTTTGTGATAACTTTATTCAATGTATTTTATTAGTAGCCTTTTGAATTTCCTGATTTTTTTCAGAATCAATAGGACACATTGAAAGTAATAAGCCAGTGTTATTAAAATTAAAATAATCTGAATTTTAATAATTAGTATATAATGTATTAGTAATTTCAGCATGAGAACTACTTTGTAAATCACTTGTATCACCTATTCTACTTTTAAAACATGCAGTGTTTAAACAAGGGATATGTTAAGCATATTATTGGAAAGTAGTTTGGTTTGTGTATGGTTTGATTCCACTAAAACTCCAGCAGAGGCTTAATTCCTCAGTGAGATGGTGCCAAGAGGCTATGAGACTTTTAAGAGATGATTAGATCTTTAAGAAATATTAATGCTTTCCTCCCACAAGTAAGTTCTGGATTAGTAACTGGATAAGTTACTGAGAATAAAGTTACTGGATTTATTGTTATAAAGTGGAGGTCACCTTTCTTGCTTTCTCTCTAGTACATATGCTCTTTCTCCATGTGCCCTTTTCCCTTTCTGTTACTCTGCTCTGATACGATGCAGCATCAGAGTCTCAGCAGAAGCAGAGAAAATGTTAATGCCGTGTTCTTTTACCTTCAAGCTCTGAGCAACATAAATCTTTTTTCTTCAATTACTCACCCTCTGGTATTTTATTATAGCAGGAGAAAATGGACAAAGACCAAAGACAAGATAATATTAATAAGCAAGAATAACTTCCAAATGTGTTCAAAAGAAGATAATATTGAAAATTGAATAATATAAAAGTTTAGTTACTTTAATCAAAGGCTAAATTTTTCTTTGATATTGCTGTAGCTGAAATTTGAAATGTAGAGCTGTTGGTCAAATTGTATTTTTAAAAACTTTTTTGGTACCCATAGCAAGGATGTTTCCAAACATTCTCTTTCTTCAGATATTTAGAATTATCTCTGCATTCAAAATTTAAATATTTTAAGAGTATGTATCACATTTATTGATTTTTTAATTGTATGAAAAAACAAAACAAAACTTCATAATCAAATAATAAGAAAATAACCATAGATATGACACTGTGCATTGTTATCTTCATTTATGAAAGATTATAATTGGGTCTTTAATTATATTGGAAAAAATAAAGGTAAATACATGTTCACATCTCAGTTACTAAAACAATATTAATAGCTGTTTACTTAACATTACCTAAAATGATGAAAAGATAATCTAAGAAATATTCAGAATGACTGAGATGTAGTATTTTTGAGTCTTACTATGACATTCAAAAAGATAACAAAGTTCTAAGAGACCATTTTTAGTGTTAGATAATATTACCTAATTTACAAGTGTACAAACTTGGACCAATGTTCCAATATAGTCACATCATCTTTAGTCCACATCTATAGTCCATATCATCTTTAAATTAGGAGATAAGTTAAACTGAAAAATAAGTATATAAGAAAATATATCTTAGAAAATATATTTTACATTTGTTTTAAATATTTACATTTTAAATATTCACATTTATTTTACATGCATTCTTAAAAATAAAATATCTATTTGCATAGAAACATTCCTTGAGAGTCTGCATTTAATTGACAAATTCTTTCTTTTTTCTCTTTGTAATCAATTAATATTTACCCCACATCGAGAATGAAAATATTCTTCAGCACAAACATTTATTTTTTGCCATTTTCAATCAATTTGCAAGGAATTTCAAGCAAATTAAATTTCTGCAACTGAAAATCAAGTGAAAAGTAGACAATAATCTGGATACACCCATGTGCTACATAAGGACATTTTATTCAAAACAGATCACATATAGGACTATGCTTCCTTAAGATTATAATTGAGATGAAAGTTTCCTCTACCCTTTTGATATTGTAACTCTTATAGCTTAATGCTTTACTCCTGTGTTTATGGTGATTCTAGTGTAAACAAACTTTTAGGATGCCAGACATACAAAAGAGTCACAAATAAACAATTATGTAGAATGAATATATAAATATTATAAATATATTATAAATATTATAAATATATACACACATATATACATATTTGACAATGAATATCTATGTTACTTGAATTGTGCATTTATAAGTGTGACCTTTGCCTCAGGAAACTATGTCCAGTTATTGGTCTATGTGATCTATGTGTGTATAAATACACCTTGATATTCACATGCAATGAAATCGATTAGAGAAACATTCCTCAGTGTGTATCCTTGTTGTTAAGCAAAGTGCATGGCTGTATTTAAAATACAGGTCAAAATATATGTAAAATTGTAAAAATT
Organism: Heterocephalus glaber; assembly: GCF_053883595.1. NCBI lineage: Eukaryota > Metazoa > Chordata > Mammalia > Rodentia > Bathyergidae > Heterocephalus > Heterocephalus glaber. Next base: position 31,840,722 of record NW_028258372.1, read on the forward strand.
AAACCACAACTCAGAGGATAAACATTCATAGAAATATACACACTTAGCCACCAAAATAAATTCTAAAAGAATGATCAGCATTTCAATTCTAAATGAACTTTTGAGTAATTATTACTATAACATTTGTTCCATTATAATATATAAATTAGTAGTCCATATATTTTCACAGGATTTTAAAAATATTGAGGTTGTAAATATTCCTGGGCTATAAGAGAGACATTTTAAGTTCCTTTTGACTTATCTGTTGCTTATACTAGGCAGCTGGTGGGCTCTTTTTAAATTTTCAGACTTAGTTCTTTACTTTCGGCTCACATCAGAATCAGCGGATACATTATGGAAAAGCATCAGTTTCAGATTGTCAGCATCCCATTACATGGATCTTTTCATTATGGCATATTTTCTTTTTCAGGTTTACTTGCCACTGTATTTCTGTGAAAGATATGAGAATGTATATTTTCCTAACTTCCTACATAGCAGTTCTCATCAGAACTATTGGTGTGATACAAGCTGAATCATCATGCTGGTAGATAAAAACAAAATATTCACTGCCATATTTATTGACAATGAGAATAAGATATATGAGGAAGGTAGAAAGAAAGGAGGAAGAACCTGGTACTTCTATATAATGGCAACTTTTCAATTAAATTAAAAATAATTTTAATTGAGATACCATTAAATTTTTATTCTTTAACAATATCTTACATAGAGTTTGTGTGTGTGTGTGTGTGTGTTTGTGTGTGTGTGTGTGTCCATTAACTTTTGAGGTCTATCTAGTGAAATTTATTAAATGTAAGTATTAGGTTGCTCAGAACAGTCTTTACTGTGTGCATGTCTCGATGTAAAATAGACTAACTTGCCCACTTCCTTGGTGTGGTAATCTATTTCAGTCAATAAAATATCAATGGAAGGGCCGGGGATTTAGCTCAGTGGTTTCGCTGCTTGCTGCGCAAGTGGAAGGACCCGAGTTCGATCCCCGGTACCAAAAAAAAAAAAAAAAAAAAAAAATCAATGGAAGACTATATGTAATTTCCATGGAGACATTTTTGGAGCCAGTATGTAATTTGTCACACTGTCATTTTCTCAAAGCCACAGCAATTGACACAATTTTAAATTGTGATTGATTTAAAATTCTCTTCTGGTGTTAGGAATAAAGATAAGGAAGATTAGATTCCCACTCACCGTAAATATATGTGTAGTATGAGCAAAATACGAATTTTGTTCTTTTTATCATTTATATCTTAGGGTTTGTTACTCCAGTGGACATAGTTGATCCTCAGTGATTTGGAAATTTATCCCAGGGGTAGGGAGCTGTGATTGCTGCGTATTATATATACTACTAGAATATAGCCAAAGTAAAGTCTAATTAGACAACTACATCTGTATTTAGTTAAAAAGATTACTCATTATGCAGTGGTAAATAGCTGATAAAAATTTACTTTCAATTGTAACATAATGTGCGTAACTACTAAACATAATTTTAGAAAAAAAGTGTTGTAAACAATTTTAACAGCAGTATTTTAAAACGATTGCCCTAAATATATTAAAGTGATACATGAAACTTCTGAAAATTCTCTGTAAAAACCAAAGAAATATTTTCAGAACGTGAAACAATAAATTCTATAAGAATTCAGGAAGATTGAGTTTATATCAAATCAAGATATCTAATACCATAGAAGTGAGATGATGAAAAAGTATCTGGAGTAAAGTACAAAGAGACAAGGAGTTGGAAAATAGAAGCAGGTGTCTAACAGACATAGTGGAGCTATCTAACTCACACAACTGCAATCCAAAAATATTACATAGACAGATATGAATTAGAACTTTCTAAAGAGAAAATAATGTTCATGCATTTGTTCATATCAACCATGATATGACATAAGCAAATAAACACAAATCAAAGCATTTCAAAAATAAATACATAAAGTGAAGCCAAATAGCACAATCCAAATGTAGATCAACGAAAAGACTGTCTACCATAGCATTCCTATCTCAAAAATTTAAAAGCATAGAGGAAATATCTTTAAGACACAAAACAAAGTGACAAACAAGAATGCTATAGACAGTATACATGTTCCTAAACTAGTTTTAGACAAATAAGAATAAAATAATTTAATAAGTGATTCTTACGTTCCAATAGTATTTTTTTCATTAAGTTTATTGGTGTATTTAGGTATACATCCCAAGTGCCCATCAACTGGAGATGAGATAAAGAAGATGTGTTGTTTTTTTTTAATAAAATGGAGTACTACTCAACCATAGAAAATGGGAAACTAGAGACATTTATAGCTAAATGGATGGACATTGAGGCCATACTCTGAAGTGAAATAAATAGGACACACATGTGTAAATACTGAATAGTTTCTCTGGTGTGAGAAACTAAAAGTGTAAATAAGGATCAAAATGTATAATTGATCATTGAAATAGGAAGAAAAGGTCTAAAGGAGTAGGGTAAGTGGGAGGGTTAAGGGAAAGGAAAGAAGGGAAAGGAAAAATATGAGATAAAGAAAAAATGGAAACAAAGTTCCAATAGTATTTAAAAATGACTCTTTAGTAAGCAGAAACTGATAACAGACAAACATGAGAAAATAAAAATAAATAAAGAGAACATCCTCTGTCACCTTGTTAAATGTAAGATAATCTATGGAAAAAAATCTCTAGAGATAAAATAATCATATTCTCTTTCCTAAAGTTGGGGGGTGGATTAGAGTTAAGAAATTCTCTATACCCAGTGTAAACTGCAATCTCAGTCTCTGTAGTGGATTTTCAGGTCTAATTTTCTGTGTTTTGTTATTCCTACCCCACCACCGTCATTTGTTCAAGTTTTTGAGGTATTATTGACAAATAAGCACTGTGTATATTTAAGGTATACACCTTGAGGTTTTGACATACATATACATTGTGAAAAGATTCTTCTAATTGAGCTATCCATACCTCACATTCATCTCTTTCATGTGAGCACACTTAGAATTGCTCTCAGCAAACTTCGAGTATGCAACGCATTACTAACTTTAACAACTAAGCTTTACTTTGGTTGTCTAAAATGTACCCACTTTTAAAAACAATTGTTAGCACGTATTAATTATATTAAAATGTATTTTATTTTCACACATAAGTGCATGCATATAAAATACTTTCAGTATATTCACTTCCCACATTATCTTCATCACCTTCCATCCTTTCTTCCCCATTACTTCTTTGTCTTTAATAATCATCCTTCTACTTTCCTGTCACTTTTCCTTTTTCCTCTGAATTTAGTTATTTTATTTTATATTTTTATATTCCTCATATGAGAGAAAATATGCAGTATTTGACTTTCTGAGACTGCCTTATTTCAATTAACATGATGGGCTCCAGTTCCATCCATTTTCCTGAAAATGTTATAATTTGGTTCTTTTCATGGCTAAATAATATTCTATTTGTATTTACTACATTTTCATTATTTACTAATCTATTTCCAGGGACATATGTTGTTTTCTTAGTTTAGCAACTGTGAATTGTGCTGCAGTAAACATTGGTATGAAGGTATCACTATAGCATTCTGTCTTTAACTCTTTTGGGAGTACTCAGGAATAGTTTCCTTTATTATTGTTGATCAAATAGCATCTCTATTTTTTGTCTTTGAGGATGTTCATACTGATTTCTGTAGTGACTATACTACTTTATATTTTCAGGAACAGTATAGAAGTATTCCTTCCCACACATCCCCTCCAGCCTTTGTTTTTGTATTTTTTTGATGGTAGCTGTTCTGACTGGTGTGAGACTGAGATTCTTCTCAGTGTAGTTTTGATTTTCATTACTCTAATGGCTAAAGATATTGAACATTTTTTAGTTGTTCTGGAGATAGAACTCCCCAGCCCTTTTTTTGATATTATTTTGAGACAGAGTCCTCACTAATTTACTAAGTTGCCCGGGATGGGCTTGAACTTGTAATTCTCTTGCCTCAGTCTCTGAGAGTAGTGGAATTACAGGTAAATGCCACTACACCCGGGTCTTGAACATATTTTCATGTACTTATTGGCCATTTGCAATTGTATTTGGGGTTGCCACAAGCATTGCTATTTTTCCTCAGGATTGCTTCAGCTACTGTGACTTTCTTGTGTTTCCATATACATTTTCAGAATGTTTTTTATTACTTTGTTAGTTTTATGAATAGCGTCACTGATATTTTCATTGGGATTTTAATGAATCTGTAGATTGAGATCAGTAATGTGACCATTCCAGCAACATTAATTCTGACAGTTCATGGGCACGGGAAGTCTTTCCATCCTCTAATACCTTGTTTTCTTTCTTTACTGTTCTGTAAATTGCCTTGTCAAGGTTTTTACCCCCTTTATCAGGTTTATTCCCAGATATTTAATTTTTTTGAAGTCATTGTGAAATAAGTTGTTTTTCTTTCTTTCTTAGAGGGGTCTTTATTGGTATAAAGGAAAGCTATCAATTATTGTATATTGACACTTGGCAAAGTTTGTTGTATTTAAAATTTTATTGAACACTTTCTTCCCTCTATTGAGTCATGAGTTTTGATTTTATCTGTGTGACATATTACCTTTATCAGCTTATATATTTTGACCCATTCTCACAGAATTTATTTATCTCACAGCTGAAAATTCTTTGACAAAATATATTGTAATTTCCTCTACCACCTGCCAGCTTCAGGTAATCCCATTTTAAGCCCATTTTCTATGAGTTAAATTTTTAGATTCCATATGTGTGAGATCATGAAGTGTTTGTTCTTCTGTCAGGATTATTGCATGTGGAATAATGTTTACTCATGCTGTGATAAATGGCAGAATTTTCTTCTTTGTTAAGAGCAAAATATATTCTCCCCTGTGTCTCTGTCTCTCTGTCTCATGTGCTGCATTTTCTTTATCCATTTAAATCTTCACAGATACTTAGGTTGTTGAATTATTTTAGCTATTATGAGTAATATCGCATGAACTTGGGACTATAGATGTCTCTTCAAAATAATGATTTTATTTTCTTTATATATGTAATCAGAAGTAGGATTGATGGATTATGTGGTAGATCTGTTTGCAAATTTTAAAATTAATTTTATGGGTACATTTTAGGTATACAATATAATGACATTCATCATTGAAGATTCGTATCTTACATAATATATCTTGATTCTTTTTTTTCCCCTACCCTCCCGTCAACCACTCCACCCCTTTCTATTTACAAAAACTTTATTTCCATTTTTTCCTTTTCTCAAATTTACTCCATTTCCCTCTTTCTTTTCGCCTACTCCTCCCACTTCTCCTTCCCCTTTGCAACTTTTCTTCCTATTTCACATTATCTATTACACATTTTGAACCTTATTTACATTTTCAGTTTCTCACACCAGAGAAACTATTTGGTATTTACACATGTGTGTCCTATTTATTTCACTCAAGAGTATCACCTCAATGTGCATCCATTTAGCTATAAATGTCTCTAATTTCTCATTCTTTAAGGCTGAGTAGTACTCAATTTTATAAAAAAAACCCCCACATTTTCGTTTTCCAATGTCCAGTTGATGGGCAATTGGGTTGTTTCCAAGATTTAGCTAATACAAACTATGTCACTATGAACATGGTTACACTTATATTGCTGTGGTATGATTCTTTTAATTCTTTTGGGAAGATACCCAGTAGGGGAATAACTGGGCCAAATGGGACCTCTAGTACTAGTTCTAGTACTAGTTGAAGTGTCTCCATACTGATTTCCAAAGTGGTTGCGCCAGTCTGCACTCCCACAAGCAGTGGAGCAGGATTCCTCTTTCTCCACAGCCCCGCCAGCATTTGTTATTGGTTGATTTCATGATAGCAGCCATTCTTTTGGGGAGAGGTGGAATCTCAGTGTTGTTTTCATTTGCATCTCTCCAATGACCAGTGATGTTGAACATTTTCATATGTTTATTTGCTATTTCTACTTCTTTGTCTGAGAAATGTCTGTTCATTTCAGATGCCCATGTTTGGATTGGGTCTTTAAATTTGGGAGGTGTGATTTTTTTAAAGTTCTTTATATATTCTAGAAAGTAGACCTTTGTCTGAGGAACAGCTGGTAAAATTTTTTTACCAACATTGTGGGTTGTTTCTTCATGCTGTTGGTCGTTTCTCTTGCTGTGTAGAAGGTTTTTTACTAACATGAGATTCCAGTTATTGATTCTTTCTGTTAGTTCCCATGCAACTGAGGTTTTGTTCATTAAATCTTTTCCTACACCAATGTCTTCAAGAGTTCTACCTAACCTCTCTTCCAGCTGGTTTAGTGTTTCTGTTTTAATATTTAGATCTCTAATCCATTTTGATTTCAGATTAGTGCATGGTGAGAGATACAGGTCTAGTTTTAATCTTTGACAAGGTGAAACCTAATTTTTGCAGCACCGTTTATTAAAGAGGCTATCTTTCCTCCAGTGAGGGTGTTTTGCTCCTTTGTTGAAGATGAGGTGGCTGAGTGTGTCTATAATTGTTTCTACATCTTCTAGAATTTTCCATTGGTCCTTAGGTCTGCTTCATTGCCAGTGCCATGCTTTTATTTTTTTTTATCACAATGGCTTTGTAGCATAGTTTCAAGTTGTGGATTGTGATACTCCCTACCTTGTCTTTATTGCCTAGAATTCCTTTTGCTATTTTAGGTCTCTTTTTGTTCCAAATGAATTTTTGGATTGTTTTCTCAAGGTCTGTGAAGTATGCTGCTGAAATTTTAATTGGGATGTATTGAATCTATATAGAAATTTGGAAGTATGGCCATTTCACTGTATTGGTTCTTCCTACTCAGGAGCAAGAGATGTCTTTCCATTCTCTGATATCCTCTTTGATCTCTTTTTTCATAGTGCTATAGTTTTCAGAGTAGAGTTCTTTCATTTCTTTCCTTACGTTGATTTCTAGGTATTCATTTTTTGGGTAGTCATTTGAAGGGGGTTGTTTCTCCAATTCCTCTTTCACTGAGTCTGTTGTTTGTGTACAGGAAAGCTATTGATTTTTGACCTTGTATTCAGTTACCCTACTGAATTTGATTATTAAGTCCAGAAGACTTGGTGGAGTTCTTGGGGTCTTCTATATAGAGTATTATGTTGTCTGCAAATAATGACAATTTAACTACTTTGTTTCCAATCTTTATTACTTTATTTCTTTATCTTGTCTAATTGCTGTGGCTAATGTTTCTAAAACTATATTTAACACGAGTGGTGACAGTGGACATCCTTCTCTTGTTTCTTATCCTAGTGTGGAGCATTTCAGTTTTTGACCATTTAGTATGACATTGGCTGTTGGTTTTTAATAAATGTCTTTTATAAAGTTGAGGTAGAGACTATCCCAATTTTTTGTAGGGGTTTTATCATGAATGAGTGCTGGATTTTGTCAAATACTTTTTCTGCATCTATAGAGATGATCATATGGTTTTTTTCTTGGCTCTATTAATATAATGTATTACATTTATTGATTTACATATCTTGATCAATCCCTGAATCTCTGGGATGAATCCCACTTGTTCAGGGTGTATGATCTTGCTGACCTTCTCCATTCTGTTTGGCAGGACCTTATTGAGGATTTTTGCATCTGTGTTGATTAGTGAGATTGGCCTGTAGTTCTTTCTCAGTTAGGTCTTTCTCAGCTTTTGGAATCAAGGTGATACTTGCTTCCAGGAATGAATTTGGGAGTATTGCTTCCCTTTCAATTTCATTGAAGAGTTTAGACAGTAGTGGCAATAGTTCTTCTCTAAATTCCTTGTAGAATTCAGTAATGAAGCCATCAGAACCCGGGCTTTTCTTAGTTGGTAAGTTTTTAATTATGTTTTCAATTTCATCAATTGATACTGGGTTGTTTAGAATTTTTAGATCTTCATTCAACTTCATATATGTCTAGGAATCTATCCATTTCTTCTGTGTTTTCCATCTTACTGGCTTATAGGTTCTTGAAGTAGAAATGGATGATCTTGTGGATTTCTGCTGGGTCCATTGTAATTTCACCCTTTTCATTCCTAACTGCATGGATTTGGGTCTTTTCTTTCCTTTTTTTGATAGGGTTGGCTAAAGGTTTGTCAAGTTTGTTTATTCTTTCAAAGAACCAACTGTTTGTTTCATTGATTGTTTGCATCATTCTCTTAGTCTCCATTGCATTGATTTCTGCTCTGATCTTTATAATTTCCTCCCTTGTATGAGCTTTAGGTTTGTCCTGCTCTTCTTTTTCTAGAAGCTTGAGGTTCAGCATCAGGTTGTTTATTTTAGTTCACTCTAAATTAGTTTCACTCTATTAGTTTCCTAATATAAGTATTCACTGATATGAATTTTCTTTATAAGACTGCTTTCATTGTGTCCCATAGATTCTGTTGTATTGCCATTGTCATTTACTTGTACAAACTGTCTGATTTCTTCTTTAATTTCCTCTGTGACCTATTCATTATTCATAAGCGTATTGTTCATTTTGCATGTGTTTATGAAATTTTTGTAGTTTCTTTTGCTATTGATCTCCAATTTCATTGCACTATCAACTGAAAATATACAGGGTATAACCTAAATTCCTTCACACTTACTTAAACCTTTTCTATGAGGAAGTATGTGGTCTACTTTGGAGAATGACTGGTGTGCATCTGAAAAGAATGTGTATTCTGATTTTGTGTGGTGGAACACTCTGAAAACATCTGTTAAGTTCATTTGTTCAAGCATTTGATTGACTCCTAGTATTTCATTGTTTATTTTTAGTATGGCTGATCTATCTATTTGTAACAGTGGGGTATTGAGGTCCCCTACTACTATTGTATTCATTCTTATTTGATTTTTCATGTCTGTTAGTATTTGTTTTATATAGCTGGACACACCGGTATTTGGTGCATAGATACTTATAATTGTCATGTCTTCCTCTTGGATTTTTCCCTTTACAAGGATGTAATGGCCTTCTTGTCTCTCTTAATCAGTATTGGTTTAAAATCCATTTGATCTGCAAAGAAGATAGCTACTCCTGCTTTTTTTTTGGGTTCCTGTCACATGCAGTTTTGTTTTCCAGCCTTTGATTTTACTCTATGAGTTTCTATTTGAATTAAGTGTGTTTCTTGTATGTAGCATATTATTGGATCTTGCTTCTTGATGCATTCTGCTAATCTATTTCTTTTGATGGGTGAAATGAGACGATTAACATTGATGGTCATAACTGGTACATATTGATTTGTCCTTGTAATAACTTTTTCTTTTGTTGGAATCTTGCTCTTTGCATTTAATTTCTTATTGTGCTTGATGGATTAATTCTGCTGGGCTTGGATTAATTCCTGGGGTTGTGATCCTTGTTGTCTTTTCCTAGGATATTGTTTAAAATTTTTTGGAGTGCTGGTTTTGTATTCATGAAGTTCCTCCAAGTGCTGTTTGTCATGGAAGCATCTTCTCCATCAATTTTGAAAGATAGTTATGCAGGGTACAGCAATCTAGGCTGGAGGTTGTTCTCATTTAGGGCTTGAAATGCATCACTCTAAACTCTTCTTACCCTGAGTTTTTGTGTTGAGTAGTCTGGTGTGATTCTGATGGGCTTTCCTTTGTATGTGATTTGTTTCTTTTCTCTAATTGCTTGTGGAATTTTGTTCTTCTGTTGGGCTTTTGGAATCTTAACCATTATATGCCTATGTGTAGTTTTTTTTTATTTTTTATCATTGCTAGTTGGAGTCCTGTATGCCTCACTTATCTGTATGTCAAGTTCTTTTCCCCTGCTTGGAAAATTTTCTGCTATTACTGTAGTGAATAGATTTTTTAATGTCATTTGAACTCTTTCCTGTTTCTTCATTGACTCCAATCAGTCTTATGTTATTCTTGGCATCATCTAACAGCTGCTGGCTTGATTTTTCATGGTCCCTTACTATTTTTAAGAAATTTTTATTTTTCTGGTCACTAATTTCAATCTTATCTTCTATATCTGAAATTCTGTCATCACTTTGGGTCATTCTGCTGTGTAATCTTTCAATGATGTTTTTAATCTCCTGGAATTCTGTTTGCAACTGTTTTTTGGATTTCATTTGTTTCCTATGTTGGGATTCCATCATGTTCCTCAGCTCCTCTATTTTTTATCTGTGTCTGCTCTAAATTTATTAAGCATGTCTTGCATTATGGACAGAATCTCTGCTGTTATCTGAAAAATTATGTCTGATTTCATTTTTTCAGAATCCTCATTCATTGGCAGTTCAGGGAGTCCAGGTGTTTGAGTATCAGGTTGTTCCCTTTGCCCTTTGGGGTTGCCTTAGGTGATCTGGAAGTCTGGTTTTGAGACTTGTTTACGAGTCTTGAGTCTTCTCATTCCAACAGATTCAGATAGCTGTGCCTTTGTTGAGTCATCTTTTTGCTCATGCAGTGGTCTTCAATTCTCAGCAAGCCACCCAGAGTCCTTTTCTCTGCTGCTCACCCCAATGGCATTGGGGTGGTCTCTGGCTGTTTCTTGTGACCCTGTGCAGTTCTTTTCCCAGTGGGGCATTGTCTGGGCCTGTGGGTCCCAGCTGCTGAGGTCAGAGCAGGGCTCTGGCTGGGACCTGCTGCCAATTGCATCACTCATCATTGCAGACTTCTCCCTGGGATCTACATGCATTTACCCCTATTTGCAATTTTTTGAGGAACTTCCATAGTGTATTCTGTAAAGGCCATCCTATTTTAAATTTCTACCAAGAGTTATATGGATTTCTATGTCCTCCTTCTCATTCACTAGTTTTTTCTTGTCTTTTTAAAATAAGCCTTTGTAAGAGCCATAAGTTGATATTTCTCTGTGGTTTCAATATACATTTCCCTGATGAGTACTGATGTTAATTACATTCTATCTAATTAGTACTATTAATTACTATCTAATTACATACTATTAGTAATTACATTACTAATAGTATGTCTTCTTGGGAAAATAGTCTCTAGATACTTTTACCCTTTTAGAAACAGACTGTTAGTATGAAATTGTGTGAGTTTGTAATATATTTGAATATTGCTCTTCCAGCCAGAAATATGTACATATATATATAATGTCTATATAATATATGTCTATATAATTTTCCCATTCTATTGATTGATACTTCATGATGATAAAAATACATTAATTTGATGTACTTCCATTTATTTATTTCTAAATTTTTCCTGTATTTTCCTTTTGGTCTTTTATAGTTTTAGATTTTATATTTAAGTCTGACCCATTTTGAACTTTCCTTTTGTGTATGATTTATGGTAAAATTTTGATTTCATTCTTTTACATTTAAATATACATTTATCCCAACATCATTTATTACCATCTTTTCCTTCTCTTGAAACTTTTAACAAAGATTTGTTCATTGTACATGTGTTGGCTCATTTTGGGGTTCTCTGTCATGTTCCATTGGTCTATGTGTTTCATTTAATGTCATTGCCACACTTATTTGTCATCATATCTTTGTGATATAATTTGAAATCAGGTTTTATGATATATCCAACTCTTTTTCTCAAGATGTCTTCCAGTATTTTGGGTGTTTTGTGCTTCCTTTTGGAATCTTTTTATATTTCTCTGAAAAATGGAGATTTTGATGGGCATTTTAGTGAATCTGTACAAGTTTTGAGTAGTATAGAAATTTCAACCACATAAATTCTGTTCAATTCATGAATACGTGATATCTTTTCATTTATTTGTAGCTTCTTTAATTTGTTTTATCAGTGTTTTAATGTTTTCAGTGTTCAAACCTTTCAGGAGTTTTGTTAAATATATTTAAAAATATTTTGTTACTACAGGGGTAGAGATTTAGCTCAGTGGTTTTGCTGCCTGCTGTGCAAGCGCAAGGACCCATGTTCAATCCCCTGTACCAGAAAAAAAAAATTGTTATTACAGATGGTATTGATTTCTCAATTACTTTTCAGAATAGTCTGTTGTCCAATTATCCTTCTCTTAAAAGACGGGGTTTTTTCATTATTGAAATAATCCTATTTTTTAAAGTGTGGGATGTAAGAGGATAGTGTGATACATGTGTACAATATATAATTTTCAATAAAGAATTAGCATTTCTATCTTCTTAAATAGTACTTCCTATTTTTTTGTTTTGTGAGCTCTGGAGCTCCCCTTTTGTAGTTATTTATAATATGTACAGTAAATTGTAATTATAGTCATCCTATTGTTGTATGGAATGCAGTTACTTGTTTCTTCTATTTGTATTAAATGACAATTTCTATTGTTATGGAATTTCTCTTCATCAAATATTGTGTATTGGGTATGCATAATGGTGTATATATATTTGTGTGTGTATGTTGTCTTTGTGCTTATCCTCTCTTTCCAACTCACAGAAATTTGGATTTTAAAAAAAGCTTCATATGGGCTTAACCCAGAGTTTCGTATGTGAGAACCACCATATATTACACAAAAATCCATGACTGAGCTTAATGCTATCACTGTAGGGAAGTCTTATCTCTTCCTTTGTATTGAGATAAGTATATTCTGAATTAGGAAAAGAGAGTAAACTAAAAATATTTTATAAACTGAAAAATATATAGTTATAGAAATCCCTATTATGTGGAAAATTTCCACTTTTCTAATTCTAGACATGCAATGGAAATAAAGGAAACAAAAAAGTAAAATAATAAGGAAGTTAAAAATTGTAGCTAAAAGCTTTTGAATGTTTATTGTGTGGCAGATATGCTTCTATATGTCCAGTATTATCTCATTAATTCTCATAATTCCATGTGATAGGTATTCTCATTGTAAAGATGAAGACATCAAGACACAGTTACAGTTTACATGTTAAATATCCTCCAAAGGTTCATGTGTTAAAGACATTGTCCTCAACTTGACAGTTTTGGAAGTCTATCAGTGAGATTTTAATCATTGTATTAGAAAATCCAAGGGAAACAACTGAAAGGGGAAAACATTTATTTTGCCTCACAGTTTCAGAAATTTCAGTCCATGCTTGTCTGACTTTCATTATATTTGGGCCTGAGGCAAGGCTGAACATCATGGAGAAGACCTTGTAGTAGAGGAAAGCTGGTGATTTCATGGTGGCTGAGAATGGAGAGGGAGGGAGAGAGGGAGAGACAGAGAGAGAGAGAGAGAGAGAGAGAGAGAGAGAGAGGAAGGAGGAGGAGGAGGAGGAGGAGGAGGGAGCCAGGATACCAATATGTTCTTCAAGGCACATCTTCCCCAGGGACCCACTCTTTTCAAATAAAAAGTTACCAACACTTCACCTAACAATAAGACCACCAGCTATGGATCAAGCCTTCAACAGAGGAAGCTGTGGGGGGATATTCCAAATCTAAGTCATTAAGAGCATGGTGGAAACTTTGAGAGTTAGGGGTTTTTAGGTTTTTGGGGTGTTGCTTCAAAAGGAATTGTAAGACCCCGGTCTCTTTCTCTATTCACTTTCTAGGTATGAGATGAGTGGATTAACTTTGCCATTGTATAACCCCACCAGAACCTTAAAAGGAAAGGGTCCAACTGGTCATGGACTATACCTTCAAAATAAAGCTTGCTTCTAAATTTGATTATCTCAGCCATTTGTTATAGTTACAGTAAGCTGACTAACACAAGCATAGAGAAGGCAAATGTTTCCCTCAGTGTCATACTGCTGGTTATTTGGTTGGTTTTGGTCCTTGAATTCACACTCATAACTGCTATTAACAACATGATTATTAATATTTCTGGAGTAACAGTTGAACAACTACTATTGTCATACAAAATTTGGTCTTAGGAGTTCATGATAGCTATCTTTTTTTTTTAGATACCTAATAACCTTATTTAATTAAACACAGTAGATCAAGTGGGAAAAGCTATGTTTCCATGCCCATAGTTTTCAATCAAACTAGGGAAAGAATTTTGCTTTTTGTAGCCCATTTGATAACTACCTCCTCAACTTTATATTTCAAAGATTTGTTTTCTTCTTCTTTGCATACAGTTGTCCAAATATACATATCCCAGATCTGTTGCATTTAGTTGTGGCACTGTGACAATTTTTACTAGGTGGCCATGCACAGAAGTGAGTTCAGCTAAGTATATACTGTTTTAAAGTATTTGCAGTGGGTTATACTCTCCTTTTTTTCACCTGGGTGCTTCTGTATATTCCTGAAACAATCTAAGTTTTTGCATGTGTGATGCAGAGCTGCTCTGGTAGCTCATATCCCTGGATCTTTGTGTAACAAAGACTATTTATCCATATTGAAAGGTTACATGAAGAGCAATAAGATTAATCCTACTTGAAGCACTCTGCTTAGGTGATTTGTGAATATGACGAAGAAGAAAATTTAATAATAATCCTAACATGTACCAGAAACCACTAATACCCTCAGAGATTTTATATACTCGGATACTTTAGCTTGTCCTTGAAATCAAAGACAAGTGACAGCCCTAGAAGAGAGGTATATCACAGCCTCTCAAAAAGTATAATCATGTAAATTCCCAAGAGAGCTTCTAATGGAAGTCCATTTATTATTTCCTTATTGTGAAGTTTGGTTTTAAATATGCAATGCATTGTGATCAATATTCTTTTTTTGTCAGCAACATTTTAATTGATATTGATGTTGTACAAAGATTTAAGACAGGTTTTAATGTTGTGCTTTTGTGAGGATGTTGACATTCATAAGGATTTTTTAAAATACAGATTGATGGGAGTTTTTGGCAGATTGGTAGATGTGCACACAGTTTGATAATTTTCACAAATTCTCCATTTCACATTTGCGGGTTTTAATGCATATATTTTGCTTGTATCTATCTCTCTTATTACACTTTTACATCCCTTTCCTACCTCTTCTCTAATAATAGTCTCCTTTTTGCTTTCTTGTCTTCATTTTTAGATTCCACATATTAAGGAGAACATATAATATTTCTCTTTCTGAGTCTAGCTTATTTTATCTAACATGATGGTCTCAAAATCCATTCATTTTCTTTCAAATGACAGAATTTTGTTCTTTATTGCTGCACAATATGATATATATTACATATATTATATATAATTTCTTTTTTCATCTTATCCATTTAAATTGTTTATTAGTACATTTTAAATATGAATAATGATCACATTCATCATAGGAGATTTTTATCTGTACATGATATATCTTGATTCTTCTTCTTTTCCCATTCCCTTACCCTCTTTTTTACCTTTCTTCCTCTCTTTATTTATAAAAGCTTTGTTTCCATTTTCTCCTTCTTGTCTCATTTGAATTTTTTTCTTTTCCCTCCTTCCTTTCCCCTTCCCCCTCCCTTCCCATTTGAACATTTTCTTCCTATATTCCAGTATCTATTATACATTTTGGTCCTTATTTACACTTTCAGTTTCTCGGACCAAGAAACCATGCAATATTTGAAAGTGTATGCCTGATTTATTTCACTTAAGAGTATGATCTCAAGGTGCATCTATTTTTCCGGAAATGTCTCAGATTCATCCTTCTTTATGGCTGAGTAGTACTCCATTGTATAAAAAAACCCACATCTTCATGCTCCCCAAATTTAAAGACTCAATCCAAAAATGGCATCTGAAATGAATAGACACTTCTTAGATGAAGAAGTATAAATGGCAAATAAATATAAGAAAAAATGTTCCACATCACTGGTCATTTGAGAGATGCAAATTAAAACAATGCTGAGATTTCATCTCACACGAGAAAGAATAACTATTATCAAGAAATCAACCAATAACAAATACTGGCAGGGCTGTGGAGAAATGGAACCCTTATCCACTGTTGGTGGGAATGTAGATTAGTGTAACCACTGTGGAAATCAGTGTGGAGATTCTTCAAAAAACTAAATCTAGAGATTCCATTTGACCCAGATATTTCTCTTTCTGGTATCTTCCTAAAGGAATTAAAAGGATCATACTATGGGAATATATGCACACCCATGTTTACAGCAGCACAGTTTGCAAAAGCTAAATCTTAGAAACAGCCCAAATCCCTATAACCAATGAATGGATAAATATAATTTCTTTATTCATTCATCTGTTGATATTTCTATTTTATGGTAAGTAGTACTGCATTTTTGTTTAAAAATTAATAAGTTTAATTTAAGCAAATTGTGTATATAGTTTTAATATCAAAAGAGTTTTACTATAATGAGAATATATTGTCAGGTTTCAATAGCTATTGGAATTTTTTGAAATATATCATTGCCATTGAAATGGACAATTTTGAAATTGTTGCATATAAATCATGTTTGTGTTAGACTCAGTATTAATGCAGATAAGTATGAACACCAGTGGACTAATGGGACTCATTTTGTACAACATAAGAGGTCTTCTTTACAATTTTAGAAATCATCTCAATTACTTTTGTCTTATTATCTTCATCCTCTATTAAGATCAGCAGGCTTTAATTGGGATGATATGTGGAGTGTGAAATACTTACAAGGCTCTGAGCTATTCCTAAGCTTCTCCTTCAAGAAATCATGTAATGGCATGACAAAGAAATCTTTGGCATGTGAAAATCTATTCTCTCTTTATTCTACATTTTACACAGAAAGTTTTTAACTCTTCAAGTCCACACATATCATAAAGAGGAAAGCGATCATTGAAAGGATGCAGTTACCTTATTAAAGGATCAAGAGAATGAAAATTTGGAGGAATGAGTTTAGTAGGATTGATTACAGGAGTGCAACTTAGCCAAAGAGAGAAAGTATCTGGCATTATATATTAGAAGCAGGGATTGGTGAATAAATCAACTGATAAAGATTCATTCCTAAGTCTGTGTATTGAGTTTTATTTGAACATTCAAAACAACAGACAACTTGTAAATTGTTTTATTATGGAAAATTCGAAACATATACAAAAGTATAGAGATTTATTAAATGAATTCTCCTGTATTCATTATCCTACTTCATCACTTGTCAAAACAAACCAAATTTATCATCCTCTCAACTTCAGACTCTGGATTATTATGAAGCAATCTCAGAGAGTCTATCATTCATCTGTAAACATTACACGATTTACTCCAAAACATCTTTGTTCCACATCACCATCTTGCCAGAATAAGTATGTTCCTAGTGCCACAAATTTAATAATGTGTGTTGTGGTTTTTATCTAGATATCCCCCAAAGATTCATACACTTACAGGTGGGTTTGCTTTTTTTTTTAAATGGCTGGATCTAGGGTGTGTGATACTAGGATTAAGGGTGTGTGGTACTGGATTGTCTACTAATTGGTTTATCATAGTTCTGGGTGCTGATAATGTGAAAGCCCACCCTGGGTGTGGGTGGTACCACCCTGGATGTGAGTGGTATCACCCTGCATGAGATAAAAGGAAAAAGGTGGTTTGGTGTTGCTGATTCTTGCCTTCCTTGCCACAAGCTGTTTCTCCTCTTCCTTGCCCCTCTGCCTTGAAGCCAACCAACTGTGGACTAGAATTTCCTCAAACTATGAGCCAAAATAAACATTTCCTGTTTTAACTTGTGGTTTTGGGATATTTTGTCCCAGCAATGAGAAAGTATCTAAGACAATGTGCAAGAATTGTTTTAATCAACATGAAATACTTTACATAACTAAGTGATTTTTTTCAATGATTTCATGAATCCCTTCATCTGAAAGAAAACTCTACTCACAAAATACCTTGAAAGCAAATACTAAAAGCTTTTAATGACTCTAAGGATGAACTCAGTAAAGCAAATCTATAAAAATAGTTCCTCAGAAAGCAAGAGTGTAAATGAGAAAGGATGCAATCACAATCAAAGTACAGTTTAAGTTGATAAACAGATTTGTCCATATATCAATATATTAAGCACCGTTCCTCATGTTATTTTAGTTACTGCCAAAAAGCATTATTAGGTAAAGATTATGGAAATAAAAACATTTCAGAAAGTAAGCATAGTATTTGTGTTTTTGAGACTCTGGAAGTTAACATACAGCAAAAGCACATTTTTATATGACATGTTAAAATAACTGAGCCACAAAGCAGCAACCCCTCACCATGAACAGAGTTCAGCAACATCACTAGGAAGTAGTTTTCTCAGTTATTTTGTAGAGGTTAATTAGTTTGATATCTACTAAAAAATATTTATTTTGGATGTGTTTGGCCTAGACTTTGGGGTTTATTCAATTTGATAGAATTAAAGAAGAAAGCATCCATCTCACCACCAAAATGAGGGTTTGCAGAACAAGGAAAAAAGATTATGTAAAGAATTGACACAGGTAGAATTGTTAGAACAAATTAAAAAATAATTGTAATGAACAATGGAGTATACACTAAATGGCTGATAATCAGTACTGAAAACTGAGATAGAAACATTTTAAAAGTTAAAAAATCATATTAATGTTTTTTTCTAGTTTAAACATCTTTTTAAATTCATTAAGTTTATTAGTACATTTTAAGCATAAAATATGATGACATTCATCATTGGGAATTTGTATCTGTACATGACGTATCTTGGATCTAACTTTTCCCCATTCCCTTGCCCTCCCTTCAACCCCTCCACTCCTCCCTATTTACAAAGACTTTGTTTCTGTTTCTTCTTTGTTTCATATTAATCTTGTAAATAAATCCATAAGAACAGTTCTTAAATTTCACTTTGATATATAAATTAAACTTCTGTATGAAGGATGTATAAATGGCTATTGAGCTACTGAAGATTTAAAGGATTTGTAGTATATAAAAGGATGGTTACAGAATCTGCTTTTTGTCCCCCTGACAGATTCTCATTGTGTTGCCCATGCTCATCTCAAAGTCATGAGTTCAAGTGATCCTCCAGTCTCAGGCTCCCAAATAGATGGGACTACAGGCATGCAACCACCACATCTGGCTAGTATTAAGCATCCTAATAGCAAACAATACAGTTCTATCAAATCCAGGGCCCTTTATGGAAAATGAATAAGTACATTCATAGGCTTGGAAATAGTTACTTTTACAAAGTTAATTCTAACAGTCTACAATGAATGCTCCTTTAATTCAATATACCACACTAATCTTAAGAACATTGACAAAACTCTCCTTGCTTTCTGCACTTAGTACTGAAGGAAAACAGAGAAGCCATTGTCAGAATAGATTCTGATTCAATTGTACTTGTCTCTTTATCACCTGATCCTCCTGTTTGGGTGTTTGTGGGACACTTTATGAGGTGAGGGTGTCCCCTTGATTTATAATATACGATTAGGTATTTTTGTTGCTGCATTTCCTGAAGGTCAAAGTGGTGAGTTTACTTGCCAGACTTATTGAGGAAACACCTCAGGGAACCTTAGACTTTACTGGTGGAGAACTGGCTGGCTGCCTGGCAGTCTGAGGAATGCTTTCACTTAAAGTTCTCCCTGAGAATGTACTAGAATTTATTTCTGGCAAAGTCAGTTTAGTCATCTGTATGTTGGTCACAGATGCTGCTGTTGTAGTTGGAGCAGGACTTTTAGTCCTGGGAGCTATGAAAACTGTTCAATGGACTGCTCTTCATAGCACTGGTAGATGAAGGTAGAAGCATGCTCTTACCACTGTCCTGGACAAGTGGAGCTGCTGTCATGCAGAGCTGTTATTCTGGCTCCTGTTGACTGCTTGTTTTGAAGCACATATTAGGTAATAGTTTGTGGAGTGGCTCTGTTTTTACATGCATTGTGGCAGTTTTCATACCCACCTCAAATATCTTGTTGTTTATTGCTTGCCTATAAACTATATCTCTGAAACACTGAATATCATAGGTGAGATCGACCCTGAGATTTTTTGTTTTTCTGGTTTTTTTTAAACACTAACTTAATCACCCACAGTGCATGAAATTTGTCCTTGTTAGGGTTTTCTTTGGATGTTGGAAATGATTGGGGATTCACATGAGTTAGTGTAATAAATTAATCCTTCTCCAAGCTTCTAACCATGATTCAGATATTTTATTCCACCAAACCCACCATTCTGGGTGATGCTTCTCCATTGGTGAACTTACCAGAAGTACAATGTAATGTTTGTACCTTTGAAAGAAGTTTGGAACTTCAAAAATATTTGAAAAATCTAACTTACTCAGCAAACTTTCACCTGTGAGAGCAAGATACTCCTTTCTGATACTTTGCAACCATGACCATTCATTTTTAAATGGTCAAACTGTACATGGAGCTTTGTTGTAAGTATGCCAACATAATTAATTTTTACCATAAAATGGTATCTGGAATTACCTTTGGGTCCTATACAGGCAAATTAAGATTACATTCTTGGGGCTATTTCAAGCACTGGACTTGGCTATTTTCATTTACAAAATACAAAAGAAATATTTATATACAAAAGTTCATTCTCTTACATTTGGATAGATCTGACTAACTGCATACCCCAGGAAACACCACCAAAGAAACCTAATATATTGGAATAGAGGCTGTTGCATTTGGCCCACCATTTGATAGCTCTCAGTGTTAATATGAAGTTGTTAGTGCATGGTACTACATGTGGAGTTTCATCAGTTACTCAGGAACTATTAAAACTTTATACGTCTTACATCTAAATTGTTAAGCACACTGTCATCCTACAGGTTCACATTTTCTGGAATAGTCTTCAAGTGCTTATCTTGCAAACACAGTATCAGCATCTGTCCCACCAAAACAGAGTGTGTGGTGACTGATACATATGACTCTTCAACATCTCTTAAATATTTTACTTCTTGCTGTAATTTCAATTTATCATAGAATGAGGTCACATTGATCAACATGTCTTCCTGTAACACACAATGCATCAATATTCACACCTTTTGTAC
This sequence comes from Heterocephalus glaber, assembly GCF_053883595.1. Taxonomy (NCBI): domain Eukaryota; kingdom Metazoa; phylum Chordata; class Mammalia; order Rodentia; family Bathyergidae; genus Heterocephalus; species Heterocephalus glaber. The sequence continues at coordinate 31,861,289 of NW_028258372.1, forward strand.
ATACTCCTAATCTATAATGTCTAAAAGTTAATTTTTTCCTTCTAAAATATTCACTTATGGATTGTGGAAGATTTGTGCTTTCTTTCTTATTTCTCATGCCCCCTCTCTCACCAGTTGATTTAATTTTCCCAAAATTAAAATCCCACTTTTCTTCCTCCTCCTCCCCCTTCCCCCTCCTCCTCCTCTTTTTCCTCTTCTGCTTCTCCCTCTTCTTTTTCTTCCTCCTCAAAAAGTTCCAAAGGCTTTAGTCTTCATTAGTTTCTGTGTAATGAGCTGCTGAGCTAATAGAAGAAATGCCATAATTTTGTGGCAGTTGTGTTTGTTGTGATCTCTGGATCCTAACTGGGAAAGACATCCTGCCCTTCACCCAGTAACCCCACCACCACCAGCACCACCTCTGCTGTGCGTGGACATGATTCACAGAGGTGAGTCCTGCCTCAGCCTGGGTCCACCCTGACTCCCACACCTATTCCTAAGCTTTAAATTCCTCTCCTTCCTCTTCATCCTAACATAGCCTAAATCTTTGTTTTGTAAAACACTGAAGGGACAAGTGTAAAGTTGACAGTTGAGGGTTTCAGAGCTGGAAAATGGTGTCAACTAAAAGCAATGGAGAGCAGAAGTTAATTTAATACGCTGTTATTACTGCATTGGTTAAACATCTTAGAAGTATTGAAAAGCTGCAGTTTGATGCCACACTAATTGCAGATTTTTTATGCTGTTGTGCTGAAGTGTACTTGAATTATATGCAATTCCCTAGACAAAGAATAGAACTTCAGTCTTTCATAGAAAATTCATATATGTTTGTGAGGGTATCTCCTGTCTTCCTTAAATCTGAATTTAAAAATCCCTTTAAGAGAAGTTCAATATATGAAGAGCTTAACTGTATAATTTTCTTGATTTTTAAAATCAACTTTCACATTGAAGCAATAAAGGTTAAATAAACATGATTTCTAGATTTTGAAAAAAATTAATTTTAGTGGAATGCTTTTTACATAGGACTATAGAGATAGTTAAAATGATAATTCTTATATTTAAAATTTAATGAAGAACATGAAGTGAATATTTAGTATATAGCTGGAGTGAATAAGAATTCATCACTGGCATTCAGACAAAAATATGAAATTTGGAACATTCCATATGAGAAAAAGAGGATGGATTATGTTTGATTAAAACCTGTAGGGAAGTTTAAGAATTAAGCAAACAACATATAAGGAGAAAAACTTGTTAGATAATGACCTCTTTTTCATATAACTTATTCTAAATTTTAGCTTTATTTAGATCAAAATTAACTATTGTGCTAGGTTCTTTTCTCTCATTGCTGAAACAAAATAACCAGCACCAAAAATTAAAGGGGAAAGGGTTTACTTAGGGCAGAGTTCATAGAGTTTTCAGTCCATAACCTGCTGGCTCCAGGGCAGGGTGGCCCATGGCAGAGGGGCCTCACAGAGGACAAACAGTTCATGGCACCCACAGGGTAACAAAAGCAACAGGGGATCTTAACAGTGTCTTTCTGTCCCAGACTACTTAGGACAGGTAGTGCTCACATTCTTAATCTTAGTGCCCTTGAGCCTAGCATTGCATCATGAATCAATTCCAGTGTCACACACTCTAGATCCAGCCACCTCTGCAAAAGCCTACAACTACTTGAGGCTCCTGGAGCACATCTACACATAAACTATAACAACTGTATTTCATTGTATCATGAACCTAAATAATTTGATTAATTACTAGGAATAATAAATGTCTAAGAATTATGTCATTCTCAAATAAATAAAGAATGCACAGAAGTGCTGATGACTGTTATTTAGCTAGGATCTTTCAGCCTGAAATTGTTCACTCTCTTGTGAATATTTTAGGCAGTAGGAAGAAGAGATTGATCCTACCCTCTGAAAAGTCCATTCCTGACAGTCCCATGCAAACCTACCCTAATATATTGGCTAGGATTTGACCTCATGCATATTGTCAGCACAAAAAGATTTAACTCTAGGTAGCAAGGGATATTTTCCTTTTAAATAGTAGTGTATTTATTACACTATCAGAATTTTTATACAAAGGAAGATAGAATAAACATTGGAAAGCCTCCAGCTATTCCTTTATTCAGTAAGACAATACTGAAGAAGAAGTTGTTTCCATTCCAGTCTTATTATCAGGAATTCAATGGCTCAAAATTAGGTTGATGACCAACTTGCAAGAATCAAGTCACAACACTGAGGTAAGACTGGGCCTAAAAGAAAATCCTCCTCAATCAAGTTAAGAAACAACAGAAAATTAGAGAGAGAAGCTAAATACACAAGATTTAAAAGGAAAGGTAATTCTCTTGAAAGCTAGGTTGGAGAATGCCTGAAATGTGAGATTATGTTTTTTGCCTCTCTTTTAGGGTTTGAGGTATTTATACAGTTTTCCATACAGAATGTTTTTTTCCCCTCATTGGATAGATACCCTTTCCCTTGATTGTCACCTATTGCAGGAAAGTTTGGAAATGAAAAAAAGTAATTCTGCTACATTTTTACAGATTTGGAAAAAAAATGAGATCTAACCAAATAAAGAGTGCAAACATATCAATGTACTGTATTTATTGTGAAACTTTTGGTATAACATTCATACACAAAAATGCACAAAATGGAAGTTCAAGACTTGATATTTTCTCAAAGTTCACACAATCAGATCTGGCAATAGAAGATTTCAAACACTCTGCAAGTTCTCCATTTCATGACTCCTGTTGTTGATTACCCCCCACTTTTAATCATAACTTCTATTCCTATTAATAATTTTTGCTTGTTTTTGAATATGATAGAAAGAAAATCATCCAGTTTGCATTTTATTTCTTGTTCTTTTACTTCAATGTTTTATTTTTTTTGCAAGATTCTCACACATTATTGAATGTAGCAGAAGTTTATACTGTAGTACAATGTTCTGATGTCTGTTATTTGACAATAGTTTAAAAAATCAAGTTTATGAGTATTTTCAATTTTAGTTATTGAAAATTATGCTATGCACATTTTTGTACTTTTAGCTTCAGATGTACAAATTTCTTTGTCCCTCTAACAGGGGTAAGAATAGATCACTCATTAAACACACATATATTTAGCTTTGAGTCTGACAATTTTCAAAAACATCATATCAGTTTATACTCCCAACAAACACTTGGGTATATAAATACACTGCACTTATTGACATTAGCATTTCACTGACATCTCAATGTGTTTTTGCAGACTTCAGATTGCCAGTATCTGTACTTTTACTCCTGAAGTCCTTATAAACACAGAGATAGGGGTGGTTACTTGGGCATTGGCAACCATTAGCACCACTCCCAAACACCTGTACAAATTATGCTCCAGCCACTGATCACCTCAGGGCTCAGAAGACTTGGTCTATAACTATAGTTCACTGGTCTTCAGGGGAAGATGATTTTGAGATATGTGTTCTAATATTTCCCAGTGCTTCACAAGGCTTTGAGACTAAAAAGTTATTCTTTCAATTGACTATGTGCTTCTTACTGATGACACATCAACACCCACTTTGCTTTGCTTTTATCTTCAGTCTCTGCTTAATCCCTACTTCTAATCCTGCTTCAACAATAGCAACCATTCCTGAACTGATTTTGACTTCTCTTAGATCTCAGCCTGAAACTTTCAGGACAATTCAAGTCTTACAAAAGATAATTTCTGGCTCCTCTCCCTGAACAATTCTCCTTAGCTCCTTTCAAGCTTCCTCCTTCACTGCCTGAACTCAATAAATGTCACTTTGTCAAGTTATAGGCTGTTTCAGTAGGTTTTGGCTGATTAGATTTTATCAGGATTGAACTCCCATCATCTACTAAGGCAGCTATCTAAATTTATATACTGTTTATTGGCTGTTTCCCTTTCCTAAATCACTTTCACGGTCTCCTAATAGTGATATTTTTTTCCCTAGGAACTAGAATGCTTTTCTTAGAACACCCTTCTGGGAAACAAACCCAGACACCATGCATTTAAGTAAGCTGAGGACTGGTGTAATTCCCCCAGGGAACTACTGAGAAGTGTCCTCTTAAACAATAGTACATAAGTACCTGCAGGTACTTCATATGCATGATCGAGAATTTAGGGGTTTCATTCATTTAATTCATATGGTCAGATTAAAATACTTTCAAAATTTCTAATTTCATGATTTAATTTGACTAAGTAGAGTCATCTTTGCATCTTTAATTGCATTGTAATATTCATTAGCAGCCATTAGCCCATCATTCAATGTGAAAATCATGCCCTTGCTTTATATGTTATACATATATGGGCATCTCAGTACAAACGCATATGATTTCCTAAACAATTTTTGCTAAATTATACATCGCTTGTATTATTGTTGACTTTAATCAAAATAAAATCATACTTATAAAATTATTATTTTTTCTTTGTATCATAATATAAAGTCCAGCCAGGCATGGTGGTGCATGCCTGTGAGTCCAGTACTTGGGAAGTTGAGGCAGGAGGATGATAGCAACTTCCAGGCCAGCCTGGGCTATACCGTGAGTTCAAGGACAGTTTGAATTACATAGTGAGACCCTGACTCAAAAGACAGGAGATGCCTCAAAGAACTAGGACTGAAAATCTCATTGGACCCAGCTATTCCCCTGCTTGGTATCTTGCCCAAAGAATTAAAAGACTCATACCACAGTGATATATGTGCACCCATGTTCATAGCAGCACAGTTTGTAATAGCTAAAACTTGGAAGCAGCCCAATTGCCCATCAACTGGAGACTGGATAAAGAAAATGTGTTTTCTTTATAAAATGGAGTACTGCTCAGCCATAAAAAATGAGAAATTAGAGACATTTATAGCTAAATGGATGCACATTGAGGCGATACTCTTAAGTGACATAAACAGGACACACATGTTTAAATACTGAATAGTTTCTCTAGTGTGAGAAACTGAAAGTATAAATAAGGACTAAAAGGCAAAATAGATAATGTGAAATAGGAAGAAAAGGGGCAAAGGGGAAAGGAAAGTAGAAGGGGTATGGGGAAGGAAAGAAGGGAATGGAATTAATATGAGAAAATGAAAAAATGGAAACAAAATCTTTGTAAATAGGGAGGGATGGAGGGGTTGAAGGGAGGGAGGGGGAATGGGGAAAAAATAAGACCCAAGAGAGATTATGTAAAGGAGCAAATCTCCAATGATGAATGTCATTATATTGTATACCTAAAATGTACCAATAAAATATTATTAAAAACAAAACAAAACAAAACAAACAACAACTAAAAAAAAGAAAAAAGTGAGAAAAGTTTCATACAATAGCAGCTTGTTGCATTTTCTTCTTTTGAGGCAGTTTTCTGTTCCAGTGTATTGAAATATATCTATTTCTGTAAGCTTTTATTGTTTATTGGCTTTTACTGTTATAGGTAATAGGTAATAACAGTGTGCAGCTCAAAATACATGCAGACAGACACCAACACTAAGATAGCTTCATGAAGCAAATTTACAGTTTGTACATCTAATCCTGATAATATATGTAATATATTTTGTGGATATAAAAATTCAATTGTACAAAAATTGTATGTCAACTATAAATTTGGTTGTCAATGAAGAATGTCCTAAAACTCTTATATTAATTTGGTAGTAATGGCAATTAAATTTACATTTAACTATCCAGGAATTTAGCTCAGTGGTCCTACTGCCTGCCTCAGAAGCACAAGGTTCCAAGTTCGATCCCCAGTACAAACAAAAAAATTTAGATTCAATTTAAAATGTTAGCATTTCTATCATAATAACTAAATAAATAGAAGTATCATGTAATCCATATTTCCAAATATTGATATTATGGAATTTTATGATTATCTTTTAAATACAGTATATTGTCAGAGTTACTCAGAATAAGGGAATATAAAGGAGATTGAGAGTGATATCTTTTTCTCACTGAAGCAGATTTTGTGCAGGTAATTAAATAGCTAATAGAATATAAAATGATTGGCACTGACTTATAATAAAAACTGTGACATATTTTGTAAAGAGAAGTGCATGTTAGGAAAGAATGATTTCTTCAAAGTTTTAGATATTATGCTCTTATTGATAAAATACGAAGATGTAACATTGTATTCTGTACATGTCAAAATAGCATCTGCTATGCAAATATTACCTATATCCAAGTTGACCAAAGCACATATGGCTGCTAAGAGAAAAACTGAGAAACAGTCAAATTTATCGGTTTACCTAAGCAAGAGAAAGATTCTAGAAGTGGATAACATTCTAGACAAAAGATGATTCAGAAAGCCAAACCTGACACAGAGATATTAACCGCTTGGCTGCAGTAAGCACTGGACTTATCCGGCATGGTGCTTGCAGGCACCTGCCTTATATGGACAGATCTTTGCATTTCGCCTCCTGCTATCTGATGAAGCCAACTGCTGCGGTTGACTGAGATTCGGTTGCTTGGCTACAGGGTTATATTCTTAGTTATCATACAGTTTGTTTAAACATTGAGGTTTGGTACTCTGCACCCTGTACAGAGACTGCTGTGGGCCAAATTTTGTTAACTGTGTAGTGAGACAAGGTTGGCCCAACTTACTTCAGTTTAACATGACCATAAAGGGGTCATTTGAGGGAGCAGGATGTAAATGTATTCAAATTTAATAGCAAGTGGTTGATTGATCCTTCAGAATCACTAAATGAAATTCACAAACACTGAATTTAAAATGAAAGATCAGGTGTTTGTCTCAAATTTGTTTAATTTTAGACAAAAGAGTTAATTTGTGAAATGCATTATCAATAAACAAAGCAGACTTTCAAAGAAATTAGATTTTCATTGAAAATACATTAATATGTTGAGATTGTTCTATGATTTGGGATGTTTATAGCTATCATAATAGGTCAAACTTATCTATTTTTGTTTTGACTTCTGTGATTTTACTGAAGATTTTTTAAAACAAGATTATGGTTATGACTCTTTTAAAAACTATTTATTAAATCATATGAACTCTCTCATACTGGTTTTTTATTCTAAAATGGAAAATGTCAACAGTTTGTTTCATTTTTAGAATTATATTACCTCTATCTTATTTATTATTATATATTATATTAGTATCTCATATTACCTTATATCAGAAATTATCTTGTATTAGAAAAAAGATTTTTACTTGATGTTATCAGATTATTCTCTTATTTATTTATTTATTTTTGGTACTAGGGATCGAAATCAAGACCTTGCACTTGTGAGGCAGGTGATGGCACCACTGAGCTAAATACCTGGCCCTCAAATTATTCTTGATAAATGAGTTCCAGTTGTACACAAAGCTATAATTTAATGTCTGCTGAAATCATAAGTTATGTGAGTTCAGCATAACCAGTTTATGAATGACAATATTAAAATTAATTTAAATTATATCCTAAAGATTTATTCCAATTAAATAAATTATTTTAAGCACATTTTATTAAAATTCAAATAACACATTTGCTTTGTAAAGGCAAGTAATACAAATATATCTTCTACACAGTTATATTAGATAAGTAAGATGTAAGGACAGTTAAATTTATTTATATTATAATATAAAGAATTAATATTTGTATAATATATGGTCCAAGATTCTTTAACATGTATTTGAAATTTATTGTCCTTTTGGCGATATTTTACTCTTTTAATGTCTTTATATAATCACGGAACATATTATGCGGTGTTCTTCATCATGTTGCTATTCTTTTTTCTTGATTTCTTTTATTGGTACATTTTAGGTATACAATAAGTTTACATTTATATTTGGGCACTTATACCTGTACATGATGTACCTTGGTTTTTATTTTTTTCCCCATTACCTGTACACTGTTCACCCTCTCCACCTTTGCCTATTTACACAGACTTCATTTCCATTTTTTTCTTTTCTCATAGTATTTCCTTTCCATTCTTTCCTTTCCCCTTCCCCTCCAACCACTCCTACCCCTTTGGAACTTTTCCTATTTCAAAGTATCAATTATTCCTTATTAATCCTTTTAATCCTTATTCACACTTTCAGTTTCTCACACTAGAGAAACTATTCGTTATTTATACATGTGTGTCCTATTTATTTCACTTCAGAGGATGGCCTCAATATGTATCTATTTAGCTGTAAATGACTCTAGTTTCTCATTCTTTATGGCTGAGTAGTACTCCATTTTATAAAAATACCCCACATCTTCTTTACCTAATTACCAGTTGATGAGCACTTGGGCTGTTTTCCAACTTTAGCTATTGAAAACTGTGCCGCCATAAGCCTGGGTGCACATATATCACTGTGGCATGAATCTTTTAATTCTTTTGGGAAGATACCCAGCAGGGAGATAGCTGGGTCAAATGGGACCTCCAGCCCTAGGTCTTTGAGGTATCTCCATACGATTTCCACAGTGGTTGCACCAGTCTGCACTCCCACCAACAATGGAGAAGGGTTCCTTTCTCCCCACATCCCGCCAGCATTTGTTATTGGTTGATTTGTTGATAGCAGCCATTGTTTCATGGGTGAGGTAGAATCTCAGTATTGTTTTCATTTGCATCTCTCAAATGACCTGTGATGTTGACCATTTTTTCATATATTTATTTGCTGCTTTTACTTCTTTATCTGAGAAATGTCTGTTCATTTCAGATGTCCATTTTTGAATTGGGTCTTTGAATTTGGGGGGGTCTGATTTTTTTCAGTTCTTTATATATTCTAGATAGTAGACCTTTGTCTGAGGTACAGCTGCTAAAATTTTTTTCTCACATTGTAGGTTGTCTCTTAGCTCTGTTGGTGGTTTCTCTTGCAGTGAAGAAGGTTTTTAATAAGATGAAACCCCAGTTGTTGATTCTTTGTGCTAGTTCCCATGCTACTGAGGTTTTGTTCATAAAATCTTTTCCTATGCCAATGTCTTCAGGCGTTTTACCTAACTTATCTTCCAGAAAGTTTAGTGTTTCTTAGTATTCAGATTTTTAATCCACTTTTATCTTACTTTAGTGCATGGTGATAGGTATGAGTCTACTTTGGCAGGTTGAAATCCAGTTTTTCCAACACCATTTATTAAATAGGTTATCTTTCCTTAAATGAGGATGGTGGGTTCCTTTGTCAAAGATGAATGGCTGAATACATCTGAAGTTGTTTCTGCATCTACTAATCTATTCCACTGATCCTTGGGTCTGTTTCTTCTCCAGTACCATGCAGTTTTTATCACAGTAGCTTTGTAGTATAGTTTAATATTGGGGTTTGTGATACTCCCAGCCATGTCTCTGTTGCCTAGAATTATTTTTGCTACTCTAGGTCTCTTCTTCTTCCAAATGAATTTTTGGATTGTTTTCTCTAGTTCTGTAAAGTATATTGTTGGAATTTCAATCAGCATTGCATTAAATCTATATAGTAGTTTTGGAAGTATGCTCATTTTCACTATATTGGTTCTTCCTACCCAGGAACAAGGGATGTCTTTCCATTTTCTTTTGCCCTCCTTGACCTCCATTTTCAGAGTGCTACAGTTTTCACTATAGAGGTCTTTTGCTTCCTTTGTTAGGTTGATTCCTAGATATTTCATTTTTTTGGATGCTATTGTAAAAGGAATTGTTTCCTGAATTTCTCTCTCAGTGAGTCTGTAATTTGTGTATAAGAACGCTAGTGTTTTTTGAGTGTTGACCTTATATCCAGCTACTCTACTGAATCTGTCAATTAGGTCTAGAAGTCTTTTGGCTGAGTTTTTTGGGTCTTCTATGTAAAGTATCATATCATCAGCAAATAGTGACAGATTCACTTCTTCCTTTCCTATCTTTATTCCTTTTATTTCTTTCTCTTTTCTAATTGCTGTGGCTAATGTTTCCAGAACTATATTTGTTTCCAAAACAAGAGTGGTGATAGTGGGAATCCTTGTCTTGTTCCTGATTTTAGTGTGAAAGTTTTCAGTTTTTAACCATTTAGTATGATGTTGACTGTTGGCTTTTCATAGAAAGCCTTAATCAGATTGAGATAAAGACCTTCTATTCCAATTTTCTCTAGGGTTTTTTTTATCATGAATGGGTGTTGGATTTTGTCAAATGCCTTTTCTGCATCTATTGAGATGATCATATGTTTTTTTCCTTGACTCTGTTAATATAGTGTATTACATTTATTGATTTAAGAATGTTGAACCATCCTTGCATCCCTGGGATAAATCCGACTTGGTCAGGGTGTATGATCTTCTTGATGACCCTCTGTATTCTGTTTGCCAGTATCTTGTTGAGGATTTTTGCATCTATGTTCATTAGGGAGATTGGCCTGTAGTTCACTTTCTGGGTTAGGACTTTCCCTGATTTTGGAATCAAAGTCACACTTGCTTCCAGGAATGAATTTGGAAGTATTGCTTCCCTTTCAATTTCCTTGATGAGTTTAAAGAGTAATGGTGATAGTTCTTCTTTAAATGTCTTGTAGAATTCAGCAGTGAAGCCATCAGGACCTAGGCTTTTCTTTGTTGATAATTTTTTTATTACATTTTTAATTTCACTCATTGTAACTGGGGTGTTAAGAATTTCTATATCTTCTTCATTAAATTTTGGCAATTCATATGTGTCTAGGAATCTGTCCATTTCTTCTGTGTTTTCCATTTCATTAGAGTACAGGTTGTCAAAGTAGGTATTGATGATGCTCTGGATTTCTGCTGGGTCTGTTGTGACTTCCCCTTTTTCATTCTTAATTGCATGGATTTGAGCCTTTTCTTTCCTTTTTTTGATAAGGTTGGCTAAATGTTTATTGATTTTATTTATTCTTTCAAAAAATCAACTCTGTTATTCATAGGTTTTTTTGTATTGTTCTTGTATTCTCCATTGCATTGATTTCTGCTCTGCTCTTTATAATTTCCTCTCTTGAAGGAGGTTTGGGTTTGTTTTTCTCTTCTTTTTCAAGGGGCTTGAGGTTCTGCATTAGGTTATTTATCTGAGTTCTCTCTGTTTTCCTAATATGGGCATTCACTGCTATGAATGTCCCACATAGAATTGCTTTCATTGTGTCCTATAGATTCTTGTATGTTATACTGGCATTTTCATTTACTTGTAGAAACTAATGTATTCTTTAATTTCCTCTGTGATCCATTTGTTATTCAGGAGGGTGTTATTCAATTTCCATATGTTTGTGGGAGTTTTTCAGTTTCTTATGTTATTGATCTCCAATTTTGTTGCACTATGGTCTGATAATATACAGGGGGTAACTTCAATTCTTTTACATTTACTTATACATGTTTTATTAGCTAGCATGTGGTCTATTTTGGAGAATGACCTGTGTGCAGCTGAAAAGAATGTGTATTCTGATTTTGTGGGGTGGAACACTCTGTAAATATCTATTAAGTCCATTTGTTCAATAGCTCGGTTCAGTTCTAGAATTTTGTTGTTAATTTTTTGTCTAGATGATCTATTTGTGATAATGGGGTATTGAGGTTCCCCACTACAATTGTGTTAGCATTTATTTGGTTTTTCATGTCCATTAATATCTGTTTTGTATTGTTGGGGGCATTTGTATTTGGTGCATATATATTTAGGATTGCCATCTCTTCCTCTTGGATTGTTCCATTCACAAGGATGTAGTGGCCATCTTTTTCTCTTTTAATTAGTTTTGATTTGAAATCTATTTTGTCTGCAAATAAGTTTGCTATGCCTGCTTTTTTCTGGGTTCCTGTGGCATGGAGAACTGTTTTCCATCCTTTTACTTTCAGTCTATGAATTTTTTTTTTGAGTTAGTTATGTTTCTTGTATACAGCATATTGCTGGATTTTGCTTCTTTATCCATTCTGCCAGTCTATTTCTTTTGATTGGTGAATTAAGGCCATTAACATTGATAGTATAATTGATAGATATTGACTCATCCTTGTCATGATGTTTTACTGTTTTTGGCTCTTTTATTTCTTATTTTTTCCCCCTTTCCCTTTAGTTTCTTACCTTCCCTGGTGGCTTCCCTCTGTTGGGCCTCATGGAGTCGTGACCTTCATTGTCTTTTTCTTGGATATTGCTTAGAATTATTTGGAGTGTTGATGCATTGTTCATGAAATTTCTCAGGTGTTCTTTGTCATGGAAGTATCTAATTTCCTCATCGATTTTTTTTTTTTTTTTTTTTTTGGTACCAGGGATCAAACTTGGGATCTTGTGCTTGAGAGGCAGGCTCCAAAACCAGTGGGTAAATTCCCAGCCCTCCCCATCGATTTTGAAAAGTAATTTTGCAGGATACAACAGTCTAGGTTGGAAGTTATTTTCTATTAGGGCTTGAAATACTTCACTCCAGGCTCTCCTTGACTTGAGGGTTTGTGTTGAGAAGTCTGCTGTGATTCTGATGGCCTTTCCTTTATAGGTGATTTGTTTCTTTTCTCTAACTGCCTTCAGGATTTTGTTCTTCTGTTGGGTTTCTGGGATCTTGACTATTATATGTCTAGGTGTAGATATTTTTTGATCATGGCTGGGTGGAGTTCTATATGCCTCGCTTATCTGTGTGTCCAATTCTCCTCCTCTGTCTGGGAAGTTTTCTACTATTACTTCTGTGAACATTTTTTTTAATGTCAATTGTACTTTCTCCTGTTTTTTCATGGACTCCTATCAGTCTTATGTTATTCTTCTTTGCATCACCTAGCAGCTACTGGATTGATTTCTCATGGTCCCTTAATTTTGTTAAGAAATCTCTGTTTTCATGGTCCTTCACTGCAGTTCTGTCTTCTATATCTGATATTCTATCTTCAGATTCTCTTAATCTGCTCTGCATGCTTTCAATAGAGTTTTTCGTCTCCTGAACATCTGTTTGAATCTGTTTCATGGATTCCATTTCTTATGTTGGGTGATCATGGCTTCCAGCATGTTTCTGATTTCATCTATTATTTTTTTTTATCTATTTCTGTTCTAGAGCCTCTAAGCATGTCTTTCACTCTGGTCACCATTTCTGTAGTTATCTGGGAGATTATTTCTGCTTTGCATTTTTCTATAGCCTCATTCATCTGTTTTGTTACTTCCTGTGCTATCAGTTCAGGGTGTCCAGGTGGTTGATTATCAGACTTTTCCACCTCATTTTCCCCCAGAATTTGCCTTTTCTTGGGTAGAGGTCTGAGTTTGTGCCTTGCTTAAATGCCTTCTCATTTTTATTTTTGTTATTGTCCTTGCTTTTGTTCCTAGTTTGATACTTTGAAGTTACTTATTGTAAGTATCTTTGTTGATGTATTTAGAACCCTTATGGAATGATTGCTTCTCAGAGTTGTCTTCCAGATATAGCTGGTCTTTATGTTTTGAGTCTCTAATGACTCTGAGGCTATCTCATTTTCTTTATACCAGGAAGGACAACTAATTAGATCAATCACAACACCTTAGCCCAAGTGATACAATCAGCAATACAATACCATTAAGTACCTCTTAGAGAATGACAATTTGTGGTAGTTATTAATCTATCACCTTTAACTGTGTGAATTAAATAAAAATGGAGGACCAACCCAACATATGTTTATAGTGGATAAACTCTTCAATATAGCAACTTTACCCTTTGGGATGGGGAGTTAGAAGGAATTGGGGAGGGAGGAATAGGTAGGTAGAAGGATAGGGGAAGGTTATCAGTGAGGCCAGAGGGCACAGGCAAGAGAAGGAAAGAGAAGAAAAGACAAATAAAAAAGAAATATAAATTAGGGCCAGAACAGGAACACAATGGAGAGATGAAGAACAATGTGGGACAGCAAGGGAGTGAGGCAGAGAGAGAGAGAGAGAAAGAAAAAAGTGAAAATTAAAAATTTTTAAAGAGTAGAAAAGAAGAAAAAAATTAAAAATAAGAGCAAAAAAATAGTGGTAATTTTGAAAATAACAAATAAAGGATACAAATGAAGGGCCTCCTTCAGGGTATGTCTCTGCTGTCACAATAGACAATGTGGGCAGCAGTGTGCAGTTATAAGTAATGAGTCTCAGTAAGCAGTCACAGACCCGTGAGATTCAGGTAGATTTCTGGCTGCAAGTCCCAAGTTGAGATCCCTCTCCTCCTGCAGGGTTGAACTCTGCCAGGTTCTACTGCAGGTTCCAGCTGCCTTTCCCTGAATGTAGTCCAGATTCCGATGGGAGGTGATGATCCCTCCAATTTACCAAGCACAGTGGTCTGCAGAGATTCTCTTCACTTTTCCAGTGGGCTTCAGTTTTCATCAGGGAGACTGAGAGAGGCCTTGTCTCCGGGGTGGGGTGGGGTGGGGCTGTTGTTGCAGGCACCTGCACGGCCAAGCTGGCGGCTGGTGGGCCTGAGGTGGGGGTGGGGTGGGGGGTGTCCTCACCGTGTCCATGTCCTGGTCACAAGTGAGCAGACTGAGCCGGTCGCAGTCAGCCTGCAATGCCTCTCCATATTGCTAATTACAAATTTAAAACAACCTATTTCGCCTTCCAGCAAACTGTTTCTCTTCTAATGCTTAGATCTTTGATCCATTTTGATTTTAGTTTAGTGTCTGATGAGAGATATTGGACTAGGTTTAATCTTCAGCATATGGAGAATCAGTTTTCCCAGGAGCTTTTGTTTAGTCTACTTTTTTTTTTTTTTTTGGTAGGGGGATGGAACTCGGGACCTTGTGCTGGTGAGGCAGGCGGCAGAAGAGGAGCATTTGTTTAAGAGTCTATCTTTTCTTTGGTGAAAGGATTTGGCCCTTTTGTCAAAGATAATAGAGCTGAGTGTGCCTAGAGTTGTTTCCATATCTTGTCTTCCGTTCCTTTAATCCAAGAGTTTGTGGTTTTGTTCCCAATGCCATGCTGTTTACAGTCTGGGATCCTGATGTTCCTGGCTTGCCCTTATTGCACAGAATTGCTTTTGCTATTCTAGTTCTCTTCTGGTTCTGTATGAATTTTAGGAATGCTTTCTCCAGTTTCTCCAGTTTCTCCAGTTTTGTTAGGGTTGCACTAAATCTATAAAACAGTTTTGGCAGCATGGTCATTTCGACTATATTGGTTTTGCCTATCCCTGAACAGCAGATAACTTTCCTTTATATACTCTTTTTTTCCAATATTAATCCTTTTTTTCAGAGTGTTACAATTTTCATTGTAGACGTCTCTCATTTCCTTGGTTAGGTTAATTCCTAAGTATTTCATTTTCCTTGATGGTATTGTAAAAGATATTGTTTCCTTAATTTCCCTCTTAATGTATTTGTTTTTGGTGATCAGGAATGCTATTGATTTTTGAATGCTGAGTTTGTATCCTGCTCTGTTACTACCTTTGGGTATTAGCTCTAGGAATCTTTTTGAGGGTATTTTGGGGTCTTCTATGTAGAATATCATGTCATCAATAAGTAATGATAATTTAACTTCTTCCTTCACTATCCATATACCTTTTATTTCTTTCTCTGGCTATTCAACAAATACAAATTTAAAAAACACTGTGATTCCATATCATTTCAGTAAATGACTACCATCAGGAAATCAACCAATAACAAACTTTGGCAAGGCTGTGGGGTGAAAAGAACCCTTCTCCACTTTTGATGGGGCTATAAACTGTTACAATCACTATGTAAATCAGTATGAAGTTTACTCAAAAAACTGAAGATAGAAATTCCAATTGACCCAGCTATTCCTTTAGATATCTTCCCAAAAGAGTTAAAAGACATCATACCACAGTGATGTACACATATTCATTTTTATCAAAGTGCAATTCATAATAATTAAATCTTAGAAGTAGCTTATATGTCTACCAACAGATGAATGTATACAGAAATTGTGATATTTGTACATAATGGAATTCTACCGCATCATAAAGAAGGATAATCTTGAATGCACCTTGAGAACATTATATTCAGTGAAGTAACTCAGACTCACAAACTTAACTATCACATGATTTCTCTTGTATGAAAAACTTAATATCTATTGCACAATAAAAGACAGGTAATAGGAAAACAACTGAAAGAAAAAAAGGTATTATAATCTAGCATGGAAAATATATCCAAAAGTGTACCTTGACCTAGTACAATAGTGTTAATATATTTTATAGGTTCTTTAGCCTATTAGTCTGGTTTTAATCTCTATATATATGATAATTAACTTTATAAGTTTTTAAAGATAAATAAATGAATCTGAATCTGGAAAAATATAATGCGGGTGAAAGGAAGGGAAAACATAATTGAAATCTGTTATGTAAGTGTACCAATTCCCTAGAGTGAATATAATCATTATGTACTGCAAACATGTACTAATAAAATTTAAAAAGAGTGATAAAGCAAATAATATCTTTTTTCTAATCTACATATTTTAAACTATTATAGTTTTAATATAACATAGTAACCTTGATGTATGATTGTAGAACATTCTCTTCTATCTTTGCCATGACTTTTAGTAGGGTTTATGGTAATCACTTCCTATTTACTGTATTTTAAAAAATTTCTTTTGCTAGCATGCAAGCATCCTGTGATCCAAAAACTCCACATTGTGTTCACTGTTTTATCTTCAATAAGTCTGCTTTATGATAAAAATTCAATAAATATTAGTTGAATAAATAAGGAATCTAAATACAAAATACTACCAAGCAAATTCAGACTTTTTAAATCCTGAAGATTGCAGCATTATAACTTTATTTTCTATGTATACTGCATGTCAAACACAAGTCTTTGTATTTTCTTTTTAGGGTATACTTATCATTCAAGTGGTAAGTAGTAATATGACTGTGAAACACATCTTGCCTAGCTTTCAGTGTGACTGTATTTGAGCTTATAGTGTTATGAGAACAACACATTTTCAAAGGTATAACATAAAGTAACATTTCCCCAAATGTAATAACAAATACTCAATCCTGTGTGTTAAAAATGTTTTCAGAATAAAGTAGCAATCCTTAAAATGATGATTATACAAATAATCATAGCTATTTGGAATTGGAAAAAATCATTTAAACTTTGAGCTGAAATCAGCCACAGGAAGAAAGAAAGTGATTATCTATTCTAATGTTGAAAAAAGAACAGAACAAAAAATAATTTCAGAATGCACATCAGCCATGGGGAAATAGTCATATTTGAGAAAGTAGAGAAATTATTTTTAATAGTTAGAATGGAGGCAATTGCATCATTCTTTCTGATTTATGTACAAATCTATATCAATTATTATTGCCATTTCCCTAGTCACATCCAAAATTTTATGTAAGTTATAGGAATTTAAATAATTAATAAGATGTTTTTTTCAAGGATCATACAAGTTCTACTGGGGGAAGTAGACATATATAATAATTATAAAAGGAAAGTGAAAACAATATAGTATTATGTGCATAAAATCATATGAATGGAAGGAGCAAGCATGAAAACTTCTGTGTGTGTGGATAAAGTTAGGAAAGCTTGGGAAAGGAATCATTATATAACAACCTAAATGTAAATCAAAACCAGGTCCTTCTTTGTCATATTGTCCAATATATGAATTGATTTCATTCCCTGAATCATCTCTGATGAGTTTAATCACTGCTCATAATATTCAGTTTTTTATCACTGTTCATATGTCACAGTATAATTTGGAGGCCTTCCTGTGTAGTCTTCATGACCTATCTTACTATTCCATGTGATCCCTTGCTCACATTTGTAAAAGATCTATTTGATGTAAAATGAAATACTAATTTTTTTACATGGGCTTTATTTCCTCACTTATAGTTTTTATTACTTCATTTCCTTTTTCAGGATGATCTGTACATTCTTTTTTACTTGAAGTGTTTTGACATTTTTCCATGCTCCATCCACAAAAGGCACCTTACACACAATTTTTCGTGATCCAATCATTTAAAATAATATTTTGAGTGATTTTATGATTCTACATGCATGATCAATACTTCATTTTGATATAACAAAAGAAATGTAAGAGAAAACAGCTGGACAGACAAAGGGAAAATTTAAGAAACTCAGTTAAAGTCTGTACCAGCTCTTTCAAGCTCCTATTCTCTAGATTTTACTCAGATTCCATTGGGAAAGTCTCAGGCTATAGCTGCCTTTGAATTTGAGCCTTACTATGATTCTCATGGACTAAATAGGAGAATAAAGTCATCTTAATGTAGTAAGGAGAAGCTCAATTGTATTCATTTTGCATTTCAAAATAAGAGTGGCCTGACTGAGCTTTCTAAAACATTTGATATTGTCCTATATTCAAATTAGTTATCCTAAAACTTAAAGTGAAAAATATTTCTATACGAATTGGGCAACTAAATGATTTGTTTTTTCTTAGTTTTGTATTTTTTCCTTAGATTTATAAGTGCTCTTAAATATTACAATATTTAATATATAAATGCTCTTAAATATTACAATATTTCAAATATTGTTTAATATTTAAATTCAAAAGAAAATTCCTCAAAAAGAATCAAACTTCAGAACTTGGTCTCATTTTCAAATCTCATTCTGTTGATCAAATGTAACTAATTCTAGGGACAAAACTATAGATTGTAACTAGATGTATTTAAATATATTGTTCATTCCAGTACCAAGGGATTATGAAGCTATTTCTTAACTTTTGTTGTACGCAACGGGCTACATATTTTAAGCTCCCCCTAAAAGTTTTCTGTTAGGGCTTGTGTCTAGATGGTCCCCAAAGCCTCATGCAGTCATCGATGGGGCTTTGCAGAGGTGGCTGAGTTTAGAGTATGTGATGCTGGAATTGATTCATGGTGCAATGCAAGGCTCAAGGGCACTAGGAGTAAGGGTGTGAGTGCCACCCACCCTAAGTAGTCTGGATAAAATATGAAGGATGGAAAGAGCTGTAGTTCTCTCTTGCTTGTTTTGTTACCTTCTGCTCACCATGAACTGATTTTCCTCTGCATTGCTACCCTTCCTTGCAGCCAGCCGATTATAGACTGAAACCTCTACAACTTGAGAGCTAAACATAAACCTTTCCTCCTTTACATTTGGGTGTCGGGTATTTTGTCTCAGCCATGAGAAAAGTAACTAAGACAACAAACATCTCAATAGTACATGTTGTCCATAGTATTTTCATTTTGTGAACTGATTTATAACTTCATGAGTATGTAAACAAGTATATGTTAATTATTTTTAAAACTTATCCAACTCAGTCACTTACAAAGAAATCTGAACTGCCAGTTTCAGTAGGGATTTGGGGACATAAGGACTTATACAGAACATTTGCATAAATAAGTTATTAAAACTTAGTAGTACATAAGTTATTATTCATGCTTATGTCAAAGCATGAACAGTAAATATAAGTAGGTTGCACAGGAAAATGTATATATTAAACAGAAAAAAGATCTAAAATTAGACTTCTTGTCTGAGTCTAATATGGGAAACATTCTGTGGAAAATAAAAACATGATTAAAAATTTAGAAACCTAATATTCGTGGAATAAGGAAGACAAAACTATAATTTACTACATACATTATGTCTCCTTCAAAGCTAATGTTTCATGGTTCTGATGCAGTTTGCTGTGCTCACATACATGAGTAGTGAATCTCCACCAAAACTATCACAGTGAAGGTTTCTCCAGAGCAGAAGCTTTAGCCCAAAGCAAACAGAAAAGCTAACAAAGCTCATATGCACATGTAAAGAATAAATTGTCTCGTGAATCAACAAATATGTGGGGGCAGCCTGTTCCTACCATTTAGATTGTGACTTCATCAAAGGTCATGCCAGTTCCGGGTAGACTTTCTATGACCTTTATCGCCACCAACTTGCAGTTGAATTATTTAGAAAGTAACAGCATGTAATCTTTTCAGAAAGAAAACATTATTTCAGAGCAACAACTCATGTAGTCAGCTAGATGTGCTTTGAAGCTCCCATAGAAAAACAGGAAATACGGCAGTTGTGAGAATAGCTTTCTTTCCTTTATATTTGAAAAGAAAGATAAAATTGGAGTGAGAAGACATAACTGCTGTGCTTTAAAAAATGCATGAATGCTCTAGTGATAGATGCTTACACGTTTGGAACCAGTGAGGGCTCCAGGACAGAGGCAGGAGTAGCTTTCCCCTCAGGACAAACAGCCAGCTCAGCAGTACCATGCAATGCAGTCTGATCCCTTGTCACTCACTGTGACCACACCAAAAGGTAGGGAGGAATGTTGACCTTTATTTTTTTGTAGGTGGCAAGTGTATCTGGAACAGGATTTATCAGAACAAGAGTTGGATGTACTTTTGTGCAGGTTAATTAATGTAGTTTCAACTACATCCTGCCCTGCGAAATTAGACCTCTATTCCTTTTTGTACTCAAAGAAAGGAAAAGGGAATCTTTTCCTAAACTGACTTTTATAGTTTGGAAATGAACATTTCTAATAAGGTGGTTTCAATTTGTAAGGGGGAAGGACTTGAAATGAGTGATAAGGACATTTTCAGTTAAATAATATTAACAAAAATGTGAATTTTAAAATTAATATATTCACTTAATAATTTCATATGATAAACCTCCTCAAATAATTGTATTGAACACATAATACAGCTCAGCCTTTTAACTAGGTTCAAACCCTGGCCTTTCTATGAACTTTTTTTTTTTTTTGGTACCGGGGATCAAACTTGGGACCTTGCGCTTGCGAGGCAGGCAGCAGAACCACTGAGCTAAATCCCCCACCCTCTTTCTATGAACTTTGAGAGATTATTTTGCCTCTTTCCACATTAATTTTCCTACCTGAGGCTGCATATCATAATAGTTCCTAACTCATGGGTCTGTTGGGGAGATTAATTGTATTAAGGGATATAAACCATTCACTAAATGTTAGCAATAGTTATAATTATGAAGATTGCTATCACTAGCAGCTTTTTGTAAAATACTGTACATAGTATAACCAAATCCTCAGCATAAAGTACTATATAGTCACAAACATAGTGAAAGTTTAAAAGCTTATATGTAATATCCATAATATGATTTTAAAGGTATAAATGCATAAAATATCAACATGTTACTAATAACTTTCCCAGCTATGTTGGCTTACATAAAATTAAAAACTTTTGTATGTGAACATTATATCCATATCCCTTGTAATAGTTATGCAACAATAGTTAAAAACTTAACCCTATTAAAATAAACTATTTTAGCATTTATGTCCAATAAATGACAAAGTATCACCTTAAATACAAGTAAAAATCACGTATAATTGCAAAAAAATCACAAGACTATTAGGTGATTAGGTAACTTACAAATAAAAATGACTAGTAGCTAAACATATAGATGATCAACCTCAATGACAATAATACTATTTTATTTCAATATATTTTAAAACAAATGAGGGGCTGGGGATATAGCTCATTGATATAGTGCTTGCTTAGTATGCAAAAGACTCTGGGTTAGATCTTCAATATATCAAACATATAAATTAAATATATATATAAATAAAAGAAAAGAGGACTTTCAGATTCCCTGTCTTTTTGACAGAATTTTATAGTATTTTATCCATCAGATACATTTTCCATCTGCAGCACTCATATGGATTTTGATGTATTTATTCATAAGAGTTTATTATCCCTATTTCACACAGACAGACACTTGGGTATATAGTTATTAAACTATCCTTCAATATCACATATACAGTTATTTATAGTATTTAATGTTTATTTTGTATATACTATGTAATCCAAAGGAAGGGCAATGATTAGCAAACATTTTGTAAAATGACCTATTTTTTCTTTGCTTATCCCATTTCTCTAGTAACTAGTGAACTTTGCCATTATCACGACAGCAGTTATAGACAAAATCTCCATTGCTGTCTTTTGAAAAAAAATCCTTTATTCCTAAAAGGAGGTAACAACTGGCTTGTTTTGTGGGTCTTCATTTGCTGACCTAAGATATGTAGAACGTGTAATGGAGGCGTGATTATAGAACTGAAGAGGTAAGGAATAACTGAACTATCTTAGTGATTTAGAAATCCTGGTGATTTAGAAATCTGGGCTCCTTCCCAAGATTTTATCATCACCTGAACACATGGATTAGTCACCGTGGCAGGAAAAGAAGTAAATTGAGGAGGCACACAGCTCTTTAGTCCCTCTGAAGTAGCCTAAGCTAGAACAAGGTACAATACCCAAATCCACCTTTGAAGGAAAGTGGCAGTAAAATAGGTGCTCAATGAACTCTGTCGCTGGCTCAACCAGTCTTCCCACTTCCTGTGCTTCCCAAACCTCTGCTCAACAGTTCTGATTACTAGATTTCATCAGTGTTAGCAAGTTTGCTCAACATTCTTATTTAAATGTTTGGTCTCTAGGGATTGTATTTACTTTAGTGAGCATATTTGATCATTTTAAGGAGGTACTTTTATATATGAGTCTTTCAATACATAATAAATGACTAAAGCATTAGATCAATCTTAAAATTAAATTTCATAACCAAGATGTATTCCCTAAACTATTAGTTTAAATTTCTTTATCTTGGATATTTAAGAATATAAGACTCAATGTCTTTTGTCTTTCAAATTATTTTGTAAATTTAAAAATATTCTATGGAAGAGTAAAGTATTGATATGCATTGATTTTATGAAAATAATTTCCACAGATATTAGCAACGTGGACTCTTAATAATCACTTTTCTTTCAATATTAGAGCATTGTAATTTTTGACTGTTTTGAATTACATTTAGAGGATTAGGCTTCTTTCTGTTAACCTTATTAATAGTATATTAACTTTTTAATATGAGAATATACCATTAAAATATTTTAACCTAAATGACTTGCTGAAACAAAATTTTCAGTGCCTTTGTAAACCATAATGTCATGAGGAAAATATTCCTTTTGCATCGATGTGTGTATTAAAATGTGACTTAAAATAATTTTTAGCATCTCATGGTTCTCATAGATACAAATGAACAAACCAACAAATGAGAGTATGTAGGTGCTTTGTGGATAGATGAAATATATTTTTAAATACAGCAGAAAAGTCATTTTAGAGATGAGTTTTTGAGAAATAGCCATTCTGCTTTTTTGTTTTCACACATGCACACTTCTACAGATCTCTAGTTAACATGCGTTACAAGTTAGGTCTTCTGCTGGGCACTTGAGTCATACAAAAATGATATATTCTTTGCCTTCAAGCTGATAATAGTCCAGGAGGAAAAATTAGACTTGGTCACAGAGACTTCAACTCAAAAACTGTTATAAATTCTACAACAAAGATCCAGAAAGTCTATTAGAATAAAAGTTTTGGAGATCCAAAAGTATAAATGAGTAAACACATTTCCTTTATGACTCAGTTCCATTTTAAATTTGGATTTTTACTCTTTGGTATTTGGTATCTTTATGAGCTTTCCTATCATTTAGAGTAACTTGTAGTTTCAGGGCAATTCTTAGTCACTTTGTAATTCCTCCCATGCAGTCTGCCTTTATTGCTAGTGTCTGCCACTCAGTGATTAATGATTGTTCATTAAGTATAGTTACTATGGCCAGATTTCTCATGCATAAACAACAGAGGGAGAAACAGAAATATCACTGCTTACAGTCTTCTCTGTTTCTTTATATAAATTTTAAAAATATATTTTGTCTCACAAATTAATTAGTTTACATTTAATATAAGTATATTAAGCAAAGTGTTGATCAAAACTTAAATAAAAAATAATTAAAATGTAAACTGGGTTGATTTCTTCTTTACATATTCAAATGTATCTTTCACTAACATGCAGTGATACATGTTAGTGAAAGATAACACTAACACACTTTTTTTCTTTCATTTTTGCTCTTTTTCAGATTTTTAGTTCATATTTCAATATTCATTCAAGATTTAAAATAACTTATGTGTAAGACATTGTTTGTCCTATTTGAATCATTTAAGATTTTTATTTTTTTGTATTTATATTCTTCCAGTACATATAATCTTAGTATTGGGTAATTACCAAATTGATCAAGTCCTCACTAACAATGAATTATTTCAAGTTAGTTTGTTTCCTAGTACATCCTCAATCCTTCAGCCAATGCAATTTCTTTAAATTTTTTTCTCAGTGTACTATGTCAGTAAATTTCAAACTTTGATATATGTTTAAGGTATTAGGATACTTGTTAAAATCCAAACTGTTGGATCCTATCTTCAAAGCTCACATACATTAAAGATGGGATTGGATCCAGGAGCATAATAAATCACAGGAAATTTTTAATGAAGGTTATTTACATGATACAGATCAAATTTACAGAAATTCCAGAGTAGTCTTAAGAACAGTTATATGTGAAATTATTAACTAAGAAAATTATAATATTGAGATGTTAAAACATCACTTTTTATTGTAATGTGTTAGACAGAATGATAGCCTTGTTAGACTCTCCCATCTTAATCCTATGACTTCATTGTTTTTTATGACAAAGGACAAATATGGTGCTTAATTGGCTAACTTTGAAACAGGGAGAGTGTGCTGGATTATTAAGGTAGCTTTAGTGGTTGTAAAAGTCGTTAAAAGTGGAAGAGGGATGCAGAGGGGAGGAGTCAGGAGGAGACAGGACAAGATAATCCTGACCAGATAGATTCACCATTGTTGAATTTGAAAATTGAGAAAGGAACACATGAAACAAAAAATGTGGGGAGCTTCTAGAGACACTGAGGAAACAGATTTTTCCCAAATCCTTCAGCAGGACAGCCATATCAATTTCAATGTAGTCACATGGGACAGTCAAGTGGAATTGCAACCTACTGAAGTATTAGGAAAAATAAATTTGTGTTTTAATCCCCCAAGTTTATAGAACTTTATTACAGTACCAATATAAAACTAATGCAAATATTTGATAAGACTCTATAACAAATCAATAAACACACACACACACAAACACACACACACACACACACACCAGTCTTCTTTCCAAGGTTTCCCTATTTCCAGTTCCAATTCTGGAAATATTTTGTAACAGTTATCTCTTTAGTTTTACCACTATTTATTTTTAAATCTTGAAATATTATCTTAGGATTTTATTATACAGTTTTGCTAATTGAGCCAATGTCTACGAACCTTTACAAGGATTAAAAGATTTATACTTGTCTCAAGCTCCCATTATATTTTCTGAAAAAATAAGCTGTATAGTTCATCCCTTGCTTAGATTTATATTTACTGTTTCATGGAATTTGACAAATATCACTCACTAGTTCTATTTGAGACAAATAGGTTATTATTCCAATTTAACACTCCACCTTTTCACATTGCTGTCTTCTGTCAGATTCCACACTAAATTTTTAATATGTAATTTCTTGATATTTTCAGTATCTTGTAAGACTACAATTATTTTAGGGTCCACATATAGATAAATTATAAATATGAAGTAAAGAATTATCAAAATTTTTATTGTCAAGAGCATCTAAAATTTTGGGGGTAATTTGATATATTCATTAGCTAATTTTAATATTTCTCCCTATTATTATTAGACTTTGGTCAGCATTGTATACTCTGAAAATGTGTTGTTCTTAATACAGGTTTTAAAAATATATCAAATAACATATATAACAGGTGACAAAAAAGCACAAAGTGTCAAAGCATCAATGGAAATATAATTCTGCAAAGTAGTTATTTTTCAAATGATGTGTAAAACAGGAAGTGGAATATCATTAATTTAAAGGCATACTGTATATCCTAGTACCTAGGAAGGACAATATGAATCAAACATTATAATTAGCTGACAGAATAAGTAGAATAAAAAACCTCATTATTTAAAATAAAAATGAAAGAGTAGAAATAGAACAAGGGGAAAAAAAGAACTAGAACAAGAGGAAAAAAAGAGAAAAAAATGTTAAAATGACCTCCAAACAACAACAATTACATTAAATATGAATGGTTAAATGAGATTTTAGAAATTGCAAATATAAACATGTCATTATATAATGTTAACATAACCACTTTTTTCTTCCAAACAATCATTAGGATGTATAGATCTGTGAAAACACTATGGCAAATGGAAGTTTTCAAAAATTACAACTTTATCTTTAAAGCTTGAAATTTATCAGTTGAAAACTTCATCACTGTACTATTTCCTTGAACTCTTTCATTCACTTTTTAAGAAAACATCTGTAAGACACTCAAATCATATTGTAGTTTGGTAATCATGAATTCTTCCAAGAAAAACATAGTATAGCATTAAAGGTTACCTATTTTTGTTCCTTCATAAGAAAAATATACACCAGTATTTTTCTCTAAAGTTAATAATCATGCTTTCTATATTCATCTTAACAATTTTTATTCATCATTTCCCCACACAGTATTAAAAATAAGTATATGCAGAGCTGAGATATTTCCTGAAAATTTACAAAGATAGTGGAGATATATATATATATATATATATATATATATATATATATATATATGTTATTTTTATTGTTTGGGGCTCCTTGCTTGATAGGTTTTGTTCACTGTATTAGTCAGATTTTCTTCACTTGAAAAATACTTAACACACAAAACTTATAGGGGAAAAAGTGTATTTTGGCTTACAGCCCAGAGATTGCATTTCAAGGTGAGCTGGTTGGCAAGAACATACTGGTGGAAGGGTTTGTTGGAGGAAATCTGCTCACTTCCTTGCAGCTGAGGGCAGTGCACAGTGGAAGAGGACTAGGGATAGACACTTCCTAACACCACATTTACTTATGAGCTCATGCATGAATGAATCCATTGATAACATTTCTGCCTCATGATGTAAACACTTTTCAACAGCCCCACCTCCGAGCACATGAGACTTGTGGGGACAGTTTAGATTTAAGCCATAATACTCACTATAGCTTTCAAATCATCATTCCATGGAGCAAAAAAGTCAATGTTGCCTTAGTGGTTATTAGTGATATTTATTTGATATTATTAGCCTCAAAACATCTTATGATTTAGACTTAAAAATATCTCACAAAAGTCCTATGTATTAAGAAATGGAGCTTTTGGAACACAATTGGCTCACTGTGTTGTATTGCTTCCCTTTCAATTTTATAGAGTTTGAGAAGTAGGGGCATGGGATCTTCTCTAAAGTTCTTGTAGTATTCAGCAGTGAATCCATCAGAACCTGGGCTTTTCTTTGTTTGTAGTTTTAAAAATTGTTTCAATTCATTGACTGATATTGGATTTATATCTTCTTGATTCACCTTTGGTGATTCATATGTACTCCCACCAACAGTGGAGAAAGGTTTAGTGTTTCTGTTTTAATATTTAGATCGTTAATCCATTTCAATGTTAGTTTAGTGCATGGTGAGAGATACAGGTTGAGTTTTAATCTTTGGCAAGTTGAAATCCACTTTTTCCAGTATCAATTATTAAAGAGGCTATCTTTCCTCCAGTGAGGGTGTTTGGCTCCTTTGTCAAAGATGAAGTGGCTTAGTATGTATGGAATTGTTTCTGTGTTTTCTAATCTGTTCCATTGAATGTTCAATCTGTTTCTTTGCCAGTACCATGCTGTTTTTATCACAGTGGCTTTTTAAGATAGTTTCAAGTTGGGGATTGTGATACCTCCTGCCTAGTCTTTGTTGCCTAGAATTGTTTTTGCTCTTCTAGGTCTCTTCTGGTTCCAAATGAATTTTTGGATTGTTTTCTCTAGTTCTGTGAAATATGGTGTTGGGATTTCAATCAGGATTGCATTGAATCTGTATGGCAGTTTTGAAAGTATGGCCATTTTCACTATATTGGTTCTTCCTACCCAGGAACAAGGGATGTCTTTCCATTTTCTGATATCTTCTTTGATCTCTTTTTTCAGAATGCTATAGTTTTTAAAGTAGAGGTCTTTTATTTTCTTCATTAGACTGATTCCTAGATATTTCATTTTTTGGATGCTATTGTGAAAGGAATTGTTTCCCTAATTCCTCTTTCAGTGAGTCTGTTATTTATGCACAAGAAGGTTATTGGTTTTTGAGGGCTGACCTTGTATCTAGCTACTCTACTAAATCTGGTTATTAAGTCTAAAAGTCTTTTGACAGAGTTTTTGGGGTCTTCTATATAGAGTAATCATGTCATCCACAAATAATGACAGTTTAACTTCTTCCTTTTCTATCTTTATTCCTTTTATTTCTTTCTCTTGTCTAATTGGTGTGGCTAATATTTCCGGTACTATATTGAACAAGAGTGATGATAGTGGACATCCTTGTCTGGTTCCTGATTTTAGCATGAAAGATTTTAGTTTTTGACCATTTAGTATGATATTGGCTGTTGGTTTTTCATAGATGGCTTTTATCAGTTTGAGGTAAAGACCATTAGTCCAAATTTCTGTTGAGTTTTTATCAAGAATGTGTGTTGGATTTTGTCAAACACTTTTTTGCATCTATTGAGATGATCATATGGTTTTTGTCCTTGACTCTGTTAATATAGTGTATTATATTTATTGTTTTATGTGCATTGAACCATCCTTGCATCCCTGAGATGAATCCAACTTGGTCAGAGTATGTGATCTCTTGATGATCCTCTGTATTCTGTTTCCAAATATCTTATGGAGGATTTTTGTATCTATGTTAATTCAGAAGATTGGCCTGTAGTACTCTTTTTTGTTGGGTCTTTCTCTGCTTTTGGAATCATGGCAATTCTTCCTTTCAGGAATGAATTTGGGAGTACTGCTTCTCTTTCAATTTCATTAAAGAGTTTGAGTAGTGGCACTAGCTCTTCTCCAAATGTCTAATAGAATTCAGCAGTAAAGCCATCAGTACTTGGGCTTTTCTTTGTTGGTAAATATTTTCAATTTCATTAATTGATTGGGTTGTTTAGAATTTTTATATCTTCTTGGTTCAACTTAGGTAATTCATATGTGTCTAAGAATCTGTCCATTTCTTCTGTGTTTTCCTACTTATTAGAGTACAAGTTCTCAAAGTAGGTACTGACGATCTTTTGGATTTCCTCTGGATTTCTTGTAATTTCATCCTTTTCATCCTAACTGCATGGGTTTGAGCTTTTTCTTTCCTTTTTTTTTTGATAAGGTTGAGTAAGAGTTTGTCAATTTTATTTATTCTTTCAAAAAACCAACACTTCATTGCTTTTTTGTATTGTTTTCTTAGTCTCCATTGCATTGATTTGTGCTCTGATCTTTATAATTCCCTCCCTTGAATGAGCTTTGGGTTTGTCATGCTCTTCTTTTTCTAGGATCTTGAGGTTCACCATTAGGTTATTTGAGCTCACTCTGTTTTCCTAATATAGGCATTCACTGCTATGAATTTCCCTTGTAGAACTGCTTTCATTTTGTCCCATAAATTCACCTATGTTGTATTGGCCTTACCATTTAATTGTAGAACTGTTTAATTTCTTCTTTAATATCCTGTGTGACCAATTGGTTGTTCAGGAGGTCGTTATTGAATTTCCATGTGTTTGTGAAGTTCTTGTGTGGTTTCTTTTGCTATTGATCTCTAATTTTATTGTGCTATGGCCTGACAATATACAGGGGATAACTTCAATTCCTTTGCACTTTCTTAAGCATGTTCTATGAGCTTACGTGTAGTCTATTTTGGAGAATGATCCATGTGCATCTGAGAAGAATATGTATTATGATTTTGTGGGGTGGAACACTTTGTAGACATCTATTAAGTCCATTTTTTCAAAAGTTTGGTTCAATTCTTGTATTTTGTTGTTGATTTTTTGCCTAATTGATCTATGTGTTTGTGACAGTGGGGTACTGCGGTCCCTTCCTAGTATTGTATTAGTTCTTATTTGTGTTTTCATGTCCGTTAATGTTTGTTTTATATAGTTGGGTGCACTCATATTTGGTGCATATATATTTATGATTGCCATCTCCTCCTCTTAGAGTGTTCCCTTTAGAGGGATGTAGGGACCTTCTTTGTCTCTCTTAATTAGTTTTAACTTGAACTCTACTTTGTCTGCAAGTAGAATAGCTACCTCATCTCTTTTCCAGGTTCCTGTCACATGGAGTACTGTTTTCCATTCTTTTACTTTGAGTCTGTGAATTTCTTCTTAAATTGTGTTTTTTAATACAGCATAGTGTTGGATCTTACTTCTTAATCTATTCTTCCAGTCTATTTCTGTTGATTGGTGAGTTGAGGCCATTAAAATTGATGGTTATAAATGATATACATTGACATCCTTATCATGATATTTTCCTGTTGTTGGTTCTTTTATTTTTTATTTTTCTCCCTTTCCATTTAATTTCTTGCCTTGCCTAATGGCTTCATTCTGTTGGGCCTCATGAAATTGTGACACTCATTGTATTTCTCTAGGATATTGTTTAAGAAATTTTTGGAGTGCTGGTTTGGTATTCTTGAAGTTCCTCAGGTGTTCTTTGTCATGAAAATATCTTATTTCTCCATCAATTTTGAAAGATAGTTTGCAGGGTACATCAATCTGGGTTAGAGGTTGTTTTCTTTTAGGGCTTGAAACACTTAACTTTAGGCTATCCTTGACTTGAGGGTTTCTGTTGAGAAGTCTGCTGTGATTCTGATAGGCTTTCCTTTGTATGTGATTTGTTTCTTTTCTCTAACTGCTTGTAATATTTTGTTCTTCTGTTGGGTTTCTGGGATCTTGACTATTATATGTATAGGTATAGATTTTTTTTATCATTGCTAGGTGGAGTCCTATACCCCTCACTTATCTGTATATCAAATTCTTTTCCTCTGCTTGGGAAGTTGTCTGTCATGACTTCTGTGAACAATTTTTTTATGTCTTTTGGATTCCATTGATTCCCATAAGTCTTTTGTTATCTTCTTTGCATCATCTAGCAGCTGCCTGATTGATTTCTCGGAGTCCCTGGCTATTTTTAAGAAATATCTCTTTTCATGATTGCTAATCACAATCCTGTCTTTTATATCTGATATTCTGTCTTTCCTCACATTGGCTCATCCTGCTGTGTATACTTTCAATTGAGTTTTTAATCTCCTGGATATCTGTTTGAATCTGTTTCATGCATTCCATTTTCTTTACTGTGCTGGGTGTTCATGGTTTCAATTTCTTTGGTATGCTAGGCATTCATGGCTTCTATCATGGTCCTGAGCTCTTCTATTTTTTTTTATCTGTTTCTATTTTAGAGTCACTAATCATGTCTTTCATTCTGGTCACTATCTCTGTAGTTATCTGGGGAATTATTTCTGTTTTGAAATTTTCTAAAGCCTTGTTCATCTATTTTGTTATTTGCCATGTTTTAAGTTCAGGGTGTCCATATATTTGATTGTCAGATTTTTTTTCTCACCTCATGACCCCTGGGATTTGACTTTGTTGAGCTGGAAGTCTGGAATTTTGTCTTGTTTAGGTGTCTTCTCATTTTTATTTTATTTTATTTTTGTTTTTGATGTGTTGGTTTAATTCCTGGGTTGATATTTCTATATTGCTTATTGTGAGTATCTTTATTGCTAGTATTTGGAATCCTTAATGAATGATTACTTATCAAAGGTGTCTCCTAGGTATAGCTGGTCTTTAGGTTTTGAGTCTGTAATGACCCTTAGGCAGTTTCAATTTTGGTATACCAGGAAGGACAACTCATTAGAACAACCATGTCACCTTGACCCAAGTAATAAACTCAGCATCAACAATAGCATCAAACACAGCTTACAAAATGACAAATTGTGCTATTAATCTATCACCTTTAACCCATGAACTAGATCAAAATCAATATTTGTGGTAAATAATCCCTTCAATATAGTGAATTTCCCCCTCGAGATGATGATTTAGAAGGAGTTGGGGGAGATAGAGATAGAAAGAGAGAGAAAGGTTAGAAATGGGGCTTAAGGACACAGGAAGATCATACAAACTTTGGGATACTGGTGAAGACAGGAGGAAAAGAGTGAAGGAAAGAAGAACAATGAACAGAACAAAGTAACAGCATCAGGAAAACTAGAAACTAATCACTCTCCTATAAAAATGTGAACAATTAAGAAAAGAAAAGAAAAAAAAACCCAAAATAGGACAGGAAGAGAAATAAGATAAAAATGAAGGAGGAGGAGGAGGAGGAGGAGGAAGCAAAAAGGACCCTTCGGGTCCTGTCTCTGCTGTCACTGGCATATTCAAGTTAATTAGTCTCAGGGAGCTAGGGGTAGTCCACTGGGATTTTGGCTGGTTTCTCACTGCAATGCTGGAGTTGAGTTCCCTGATCTTCTGTGAGTTTGAACTTGCAAGGGTCTATCTACTGCAAATGTGAGCTGCTCTTCCCCCAAAGTGTGTCCAGGTTCCAGTAGGAGGTGCTGATCCCACCAACTCACTGACTACAGTAGTCCTCTGCACCTTTATTACAAAGACTTTCTTCACTATTTCAGTTGGCTTCAATTTCCATCAACGAGCCTCAGAGAGGCCCTCTCTGTGCTGCTCAGCACTTCTCTATCTTCTCTAGTTCCTATCAATGGCCTTTATGGCCCTGGGCACTCCTGCCTCACTAATTTGGATCCCTGCACAGAACAGGTGGCTCCTAGTCAGACCTCCACACAGCTGTTGGGTGGGGCACCTGCATACCTATATTGATAACAACACAAATCTTGGAACCAGCCCATGTGCCCATCAGTGGACAAATGAATAAAGAAAATGTGGTTTTTATAGATAAGAAGGATACCCTTAAGACATTTTTAGGTAAATGGGTGCGCCTTGAGAAAATAAGTTTAAGTGAAATCAATCAGACACACAAGCTTAAATATCACATTGTTTGTCTTATATGAGAAACCCAAACGTTGAATAAAGAGCAAAATGGAGGATAGATATTGGGAAGTAGGGAGAATTTGTTCAATTGGGAAGGGGAACAGGGAAGAGGTAGGGAGAAAGGAAGAAAGGGTTTTAAAAAATGTAAAGAAAGCTTTTGTAAATGAGGAGAGGAAGGAGAATTGAAGGGAGAGGGAGGGAATTGGGAAAAAAAGAATTAAGATACATTATGTACAAGCACAAATTCTGCATGATGAATGTGAGCATTACCTATGGAAAACACATACTAATAATTTTTTAAATAACCTAAAAGAAATCCTTAGTTAAGAAGAAAGAGATCATCTTGCAATATAAAAATATTTGATGCATAGAAATTATGAGATATAATATAAATTATTTTAAAAATACTTTTAAATCACTAATGTTTGGGATGATTGCAGAAATAATCAGCAACAAGAAGAGTATAAAGTCTGAAGTCAAACTGTTTGTAAGTCTTAGTAAATATTTTTTCTCAATAAAACATAAAAAGGTAATAAACATAAACATATCTTTATGCACAAATATATGAGCATGTATTAATACATACATTTAACTATATATAGATTAATCTATCCACAAGCATATATTTATATGTACTTATAATACATTTTAGGTATATATTTATGATCTGTGTATACTTATCACATATTATATATAATATACATATGTAATATTCATATGGCTAACTTTACAGGCATACACATATATACAGACATGTGTATATGTGTGCGTACAAATGGGGAGAGGGATCAGAAGTAAATATGTCACTGTTTTCAGAAATTTTAACACATTTCTGGATAATACAACAAGCTCAACCAGACATAAAGCAATTAAAGCCAAAATATTAATAATGTGATCAGGTATAAGAAATGAAATGAAATGAATATAATTCAATTTAAATTTTCATAATTGCCAAAACTCATGTCAAGAAATAGTAAGAAACATATTTTTCATAATAATACTACAATTGACAGAACTTCAAAATAAATTAGCTCAATGTGGTTGCACACACCTGTAAACCTAGCACTTGGGAGGCCGAGGGAAGAGAATTGCCCTTAGTTTGAGGCCAGTCTTAGCTTCACAGTGCATTCATGACCAGCCTGGGTTACATAACAAGACCCTGTCTCAAAAAAATGTTAGCACATCGGTTCTCAGCCTTTTGGCTAAGATCAAGTGCAAAAAAATATTAACAGACAAATATTTCAGAAGAATATAGGTAATATTATAATATTACCAATAAAATAAAATAAAGTCTAAATTGATGAAGAAATAAAACATACTTCTAAATATTAAGCTGCAATATTTTTATTTTCAATCTTTAGCAAATTAATTCTACTTTTAAATTTAAACAGTTAAGGTAATTACATTCATTTGTGTGAATAAATGCATTTTCAAGTAAAACAATGTAGACAGACTGCCTAATAAAACTCAAATCATCATCTAATATTTAAGACCAATGAAATGTATTTTCTTAAAAATATTATATTTTAATGATCACAATGTTAAACATTAGATCTGTTTTCTTAACAATGCCCTTCATCCTTGTACTGGGAATTGAACCTAGCATCTTCATCATACTAAGCAACAGACTTGCAACCCCAAACGTTTTGAATTTTGTGATGGAGTTTCCCTGAATTTCTCAGGATGCCTGCAAACTTGTGATCCTCTTGCCTTAACCTTCTAGAATACTGGAGTACAGGTGTATGCCACCACATCAACCTCTTAACAGACTCTTAAGTGTATAGTATAATATTGTTAACTATTGGCACAACATTGTGCAGCACATCTCAAAAATTACCCCTCATGGATTATTTAACTTTCTGTCTGTTGACTTGCATTTCACTACTGTTCTAGGTCACCACCTTTCTGCCCTTTGCTTCTGTGTCTTTGACTGTTCTAGATCTCACATAAGTGGAATCATGCAATACTTGTCCTCCTGTCACTGACTTACTACTTAGGATTTCCTTAGGGTTCATCTATATTGTCACATATTCTAAGATTTATTTTTTTATTATTTTTTGTTAAATTCTTTTATGGGTACATTTTATGTATACAAC
The DNA here is from genome assembly GCF_053883595.1 of Heterocephalus glaber. Lineage (NCBI taxonomy): Eukaryota > Metazoa > Chordata > Mammalia > Rodentia > Bathyergidae > Heterocephalus > Heterocephalus glaber. The sequence continues at coordinate 31,895,710 of NW_028258372.1, forward strand.
ACAATTACATTTCTCATTGGGAATTGTACTTTACATAATGCATCTTGGTTCTTATTTTTTCTCCATTCCTAGCCCTCCCTTCACCCCCTCCACCCTTCCCTATTTACAAAGACTTTATTTCCATTTTTTCCTTTTCTCATCATTTTTCCTTTCCCTTATTTTTTAAGATTTAAATATTCCATGGAATGTGAATGCCACCTTTTCATTATTCAATCCTCTGTTAGTTAATATTTAGGATGGTTCCACACTTTTACTATTATAAATAGAGGTGCAACTAACATGGGAGTGTTTCTATCTAAGATCTTAATTTAAATTGCTTTGGAGAAATAAATACCTGGATGTGGGATTGATGGATCATGTGATATTCTTAGCGTTAATTTTTTTAGAAACCTTTATACTGTTTTTCATGGCAGTTGTAACATATTGCTTTGCCATAAATATTAATTAGGGTTGTAATTTATCCTCTTCCCCTCAACACTTTCCATCTTTTGATCCTTTGATAGGAACCATCCTGGTAATTGTGAAGTGATAATCTAATTTGTTTTTGGCTTGCATTTCCTTGATGATTATTGACATAAACCATCTTTTCATTCATCTCTTGGATACTTGTATATCTTCTCTGGAGTTGGAAAAATTGGATATTCACATGCAAAAGAATAAAACTTTACCTATACATTATGACATAAGCAAAACTCAATTCAAAATGGATTAAAGACCTTAATGTAATACCTGAAAATATAAGATGGTTAGAAGAAAATATAAGGCAACACCTTCAGGACATTGCTTTTGGTAATGACTTTATTGATATCAAACTAAAAGCATAGACAACAAAAGCAAAAATAGACGTGGGACTTCATCAAACTAAAGAGTTTCTGCACAATCAGAAGTTAAAAGGCAACCAAACCAATGGATGAAAATAGTTGTAAACCATATACAAGAGAAGTGGTTAATTTAAAACATGTAAGATTCTCCTATATCTTAGTAACAAAAATTTAGTATGCTGAATAAAAAATGGACCAAGGTCTCAAATAGATATTTCTCTGAAGAATCTATTTTATCTTTATTAGTTCCCAGGAACTCTGCTTTTGGTAAAATACTTGATTTCAATAAACAGTTACATTAAATGTCAGTTTCTGTGAGAGCCACCGGTGTACATTACATTCTACCATAAAGTCATATAAATAATGACCATGAAAGGAAGTAAAGTTTAAACATTTCAGAATTATCTTTCACAGGATTCCTAAGACTGATGTTGTGTCCTATCCTAGGTTCATGAATGCCAATTGGCCCCTGTCAGGAAATGGTGAATGAGGACAACTAGTCAGTAGGTGAAAGCACTAATTCAAATGACTGGAGTGAAGAAATGAGAACCTCACATAAGAGATCAAAATGTTTAATGTAAAGAAAGCTTAATGACCTTCCTACCGTTGAACTGGGTTCACTTAAATTATTCATATGCTGTACAATGTATAGGCTTTATATGATAAACATTTTTGCTTCCATTTGAGATAAGAACTGAACAACAGACTTCTTTTTCCAGTATATTTCATTTTGGTCTAAGCAGGAAGATTATTTTTTGTCACATAATCTCACATTTTCTCCTATCCTAGCTTCCATTTGGCCCTGTAAATGTTAGTAATTTATGACTTTAATTTCTGTGAAGTCACATTTATGATGATGCTCCTGAGACTTTTATTTGGTGCTTCATAAAGGACAGTGGAACGTTTATTTTTAAAACAGGGTTTTAAAGTTAACATTGCATTTTTATTTGATTTAATCTTGCACTTTATGATGAATTTTCATAGCCAATGAATTCAGTCATATGTGTTAATGAGAATCATGAAAAAATTACATAGACTTTTCAGAAATTATGTTGAATTCTACTTTGATATGAAAGTACTGGCATGTAAAGTGTTCATAACATAAGCATTCTGTTATTTGTGATTATAAAAGAAGGTGAATTATTACACATTCATACTGCAGAATAATGTCAGTTTTTTGAACAGATATATATGTAATTTGTGACAATATTTGGAATATTTTTGAGTAGGATAAATAAGAATGTAAGTTAGGTTTGGACCCACATGTGGAAGAGTAAATATTTACTGTACGCTTTCTTTGTCAGGATGTACTGCTCAATAAGAATGTAAATTGACAAAGTGACCCTTAAACTCTGCCCTCACAGTAATTTACTATGATAGTGTATAAAAAGGACCCATATTTATTATGTCCAGTAAATAATGTGTCAAAAAATTTTTTATAATTATCAGTAAGTATGCACTTAGGCATACATATATTTATAATATTCTACAGAAACACATTGATCATGTATAACATGCTCATAACATATATAATGTCTTAAATATTTACAGATGTCCATAGTACATATGTATGTGAACATATACATTCATACATATATGTATGACAATTCCAGTAAAGTCATATCCATTCTTTGACACATAAATCATGATTATTATTTAATATCTTGATGTGATTTCCACTCAATCTCATAATTTCTTACTAGTTATTCTAATATTTGGTTAACTTATAATAAAATATTTCAATTTTAGTAACAAGACATCTTAGTGTGTTCCACAGATCAAAAATATTAGACTCACTTTATTATATGTGGAAGCCATTTTAAACTATGATTCCTAGCAAACACTATGGCATTCCTTCAATATAGCTGATCTGACAAAAGTTAATCTGAGCAAAATTGGGCATTTCCACTCACACCTTAGATAAAATTCAGTTATCAAGATAATGGCTCATTTATGCTGTTACTTATAAAAATACAGAAAAAATGTAGCTGAAGGAGTATCTTGAAATAATTGAACATAAATGAAGAAAAGAGAAGAAGAGCAGGAAGAACTAGGAAAGTAAGATTTAGGATTCAAAACAGAAAACTAATGCAAGAAAAGAAAGGATCTTTGCTCATACACACACACACACAATAATTCATGATATTCAGCATTAAAAAGAAGGAAAATACTTTGAAAAACTAACACAGAAATCTCCTTTGACAAAAGGAGATTAATATTCATAGAGTTTTCATTACAAAAATTGTTTCATGCTTATCCTTTCCCCTATTTAAGATTATAATAGCAATTTTTAAAAAATTTAAGTATATAAATAAGTTACATCAAAGTTTATATTCCTACAACACATAGTTATCTACACGTGAGTGTTATTAGGCAGTAATTACCCAAATTGGTTAAATATTGTATCTTTTTCCTGTATGACAAACCTGAAATGTAAATAATTTAAAGACTGCAAAAAATAAAGATGAGAGGAAACAGTAAGATATGCTATATGAAGCTAAGAAGGATGTATGGGGACGAAAGGATACTGCAGGGAAGAGAGAAGGGAAAGTAGAAAGGATTAAGTTGAGAAATGTATACATACCGATACCCCACAATGAATTCATTGTTACCATAAACATATGCTAATACAAATTTTTTAAATTGACTAACAACAGAATTTCTGTGGACTTACTGTGTAGAATTACTGTGGAATTACTGACACTCTAAATCTATTGTGACAAAAATTAAATCAGAACATTCATGGATACTTTCAGAAAGTGTGATGATTGTATTTGCCAGGCTGGAGAGACAGCTGTCAAGAATCCTCTCCTTATATCTAAGAAACCTGTGTCCTTTCTGTGCAAGTCTGCTCAGAAGCCCTTCCAACAAACAAAGTACCACATTTCATGCAGCTGTGGGAGCAAACCTGAGAAGCAGTCACCATACTCCTTCCTTCTTTATCATCTTTATTCAGTGCAGCACAAAATTAGTTTACTTCTTAAATATGTTGCATATCTCACATTGGCTATTTGTTTTTGTATCTCTAGCTCTAACAAGTTTATCTCCTACAAATGATTCCCTCCATCTCTCCCAGCTCCCATTTTTCCACCTTTAATTCCACAAACAATTGTGTATTCTGTAATCAGGAATATAGCATAATATAGAATAATATAATATATAATAATACAATATTTGCAATACATTTATTATATAATAACACAATATTTATAATATAATAATATTTAAATAGTATATTATTTATTATATATTCATATTTAATATATTTATGAAGAAAATGTAAGCATCCAATCATGTGATAGTCTTTCGTAAAAATACCTTTTAGAACATACTGCATCTTAAACATTTTTACTTCCTCTTCTCCTCTTGGCCTGGCTCTCTACCTAGCCTCAAATCCCCTTTCTCCAAGTCTACCTTCCTATTTAAATTTTTTATATTTGGGGATTTTTATATGTGAGAAACCATGAAATCTCTAACTTTCTGTGTTTGATTTATTTCACATAGCTTTAATATTATTAGAAATAAATATGCACCAATCACCCAAAGTAAATTGAATGTTTTTGAATTGCATATATATACTAATAAAATTTAAATAGTAGCAATAAAAATATATTTTGAGATACTTACATAAAGCATAACTAATAGTATCAGTATATATAGTTAAATCACATAATTTTCACATTTTGAAAAATATGGATTCTTTTGAAGCTGTGAGGCCGAGTAAACCTCTCCTCCTTTTAGCTGGAGTGTCAGGCATTTTAATTTGACCACTATAATATCAAAAGTATGTCATTTCGTTAAAACAAAACTAATAACCTGTGCCATTTTTCATGAAATGAAATGTTTCATACTGAATAGTCTTAAAAATAATGATAAATAAATAGGAATATATATATGTGTATCCTTCTAGGTTTTTGGTAGGAAAGATATCCAATGATAAATATAGTCTTAAAATTACCTGTTCATTCATTCATTCATTCATTTTTGCAGTGCTTGTCATTGAACTCAGGGCCTTCACATTGAGCTAAATCCTCAGTGCCTTTTTAATTTATTATTTTGAGACAAGATGTCCCTAAGACACTAAGTTGCCCAGGCTGGGCTTGAACTTGCTATCCTTCTGGCTCAAGTTTCTCAAAGTGCTGGTATTACAGGTGTGTGTCATTATGCTCAGTTATTTTCATTTATTTTTAATAATTAAGATGAAAATGCTTTCATAAAATATATGTATTTACTCCGTGTCAAATATATACTTTCCTTTCCACAGACAGTAATTTGCTGTTATCATTTTACCAGCCTTGTGGCTTTGAGATTTGGAAAAGTTAATTAAATATAAAGCAAAGGATACTTTCGTATAGAAGGCATCTAATAATAAAGGCTAATTAGTGGTAATAGGACTATAATGAAAAACCACAAAGGAACATATACGCAATTACAAAAAGAGAAAGTACGTTACACTTCTAGTGTATAATGTGCTAAATTTATAAATACAGTGTTTTCTTGGGTTTGTAAGCTCTAAAATACACCAGGACACCAAATTTTCAAAATAAAATATTGTCTTGTTTTTCATTTAAATTTTTTTCATATAGTCAGTCTTTATTCAATGGTATCTAGTAACTTTTTGCCAATTACAGCTTAAGATCTCACTATATGCAAACCTCTTTATGTTCTCTTCTTCGACAAGGTTATAAAAACGTGAGACTTTCTGCTACATCTATGATTAGAGTATTAAAATAAAAATTTTCTACAGTGGAACTGCTTGACCTCTTTTCATGCATTCATTTTGTTTTCTGACAGTTAGTATAACTGATCTTCAATGGCCTTTCTGTATTTAATTGGAGTACAGTTTATGCCTATGGGAGGTGTTTGTTTTATTCCAGCTTGAAACTAGAAATATAATTGCTACATATTGGTAGATACTGCATAATAAGATGTTGAAAAATACTTACCTTTTCACTTTCAACTCATTAGGAATAATAGTTATCATCTGCTAATGATGCTAAAGTAATAATTGAATGCCTTTTTAAAAATTCCAGGCACTATACTTAACATTTTTCTTAAGAATTGACAGACTTCAATATCCAACACTTGGCTACAAAAACTTATACCCATATTGCACTGACATAAAACTGTACATCCTGCCCCAAACACTCTCCTCTGTCTCCCACATCATATGTCATCAGGAAGAAAGGGTATTTCCAAAAGGTTATACAGAGAACAATTAGATGGAGAATTTCAGTAGAAAACAAACCAAGGCTAAAGAAAATCTGCCCACTGTGAGAATATGTGTCTTCCAAATATCTCCATCAGAGTTCTGTAATTGTTATGAAATCAAAACTAGTGAAAAACATATTACGGTGTGACACATTTCCCTAGAATTTCTTGTATTTCCATAAATGTGGGCAATTGATAATTAAGATGACTAGAGATACAGATTATCTAAGTTTGTTACTTTACTTAGATATATTTTATTGTTGTAGATTCTGAAAGAAGCCAGCTGTGACTACTTGATCTATGTGACTTCTTAGTGATGAACACACAAATCTCCAAATTGGTCTTTCATCAGTCAATGAAGAATAAAAACAGATTGAGACTATTTTCTATGATAGCTCTGATGGTGCCCAACAACCCAACATTACATAATCAAATTCAGATTATATGTGACAGAGCAATGAAGAGAATGCCTCTCTAGAATTTTCAGATGTGTGTAATTATATTTGAAATTCTAATGTAACGTCCCAAGCCAGTGTGATAGTCCGTGAGACACTGATATTAACTACATAGGTGCCAGTTTTGCTAACCTATGAACCTGAGTATAATGAATAATGAGAGAATAGACTGATAGTTTTTGCTACCCCAAATCTGTACCCAAACCTATGAACTTTTCACAAATTAGAGTTTTAATCTTAAAATGACTGACATCCTATGTTTCATGGGTATTTTGGTCCTCTTACATGTGAAGCAAATGCTCTAACACTGGGCTACATCTTCAGCTCCCTGCCTTTTCAAAAATACTTGAGGCCGGGTCTCACTTATTTGCCCAGGCTGGCCTCAAGCTAGTGATCCTCCTGTCTCAGTCTTCTGAGTAGGTAAGATTAGATGCACATGCAATCACACCTGACTCATAGAGTGGACTTTTAGAGTGATAAAAAATATTCATTTTGCATACATACTCACTGACACCAAGCTAATGAAACTAGGTGATAATAGCTTTACATTGAAGGCAACATCAATTTCACGATTGTCTCTACACAAAGTATCAACTAGAATTTTGATATAGATGTTGTTTCCTGCTAATCTCACACATGGTAGTTGAAATGATGGCCTCAGAAAGGTTATGGACCAGTTTAGAACTGTAAAGGTGTACAGAAAATTTTCCTCAGGGGTGTCTTGCATTGAGTTTTGAGATGACCATGAAGCAGTACTCAATCCAATAATTACCAATATCACACTCATTAACACATTGCCATAGTTAGGAACAGTTGTTGAAAAATGCAAAATGCTGTTCCAATTTGAGGGAAGTAATGGAGGAAAAGAAGCAAAAACTCATCATAAGAATCTGAGCCAGGTGTGTGGTGAATGCCTGTAATCGCAGCACTTGGGAAGCTGAGGCAGGAAGATCGCCATAAGTTTGAGGCCAGCTGATATTTTAAAATCAGCAATAATATGGGACTTCCATTAATGAAATGAGTTTTTAAAAATTGTTTTCACTGCTGCTTCTTTTTTTCCTTACCGGTTTAAGCATTCAGTCTTTAAGGTGGACAACACTTAATTATCAGATTCAAAAATAGTACCTTTTATTAGATTTGAGGCTCAACGGAGATTGTTGAATCTACAGTGATAGGTTGTTTCCTTCTTGGAGCTGACAGACCACACTGGGTCCTTGATACTTTCTGGTCCCTGAACCAAGGTCTGACCTCACTGAATTTGTCACCCAAAGCTGGATGAAAGGATACCGCATGTGGTAAGGAATAGAGACTCACACTTTTCTACCACTGTCTTTATTTTCATTTTAGTATATTTAGGAATCTCTTTTTGTGGACCATATCATTTGTCATTTCTCCCAGCTGATGCTGTGAAATGTTTGATTTTTCTATAAATGGTCTACACAGATACCTTTATAAAAAAATAAGAATGTAGGTATGTAGATGGATATGCTATAGACTCCTTACATATGAACACATATCTTAACTGGTTATCTGATTTCTTACTACTTTTATACTGACACGTAATTCAAGTTTAATGGTTGTTTCATTGACTACTTATGATATACATGGTACAAAGTATTAAAAATTCTTCAAAATCTACAGAAAGGGGAAATAACTTCCTCTTTATAATGTACTAAATATTTTTAGTAAATATTCTGCAATTATAAAAACATATGTAAGGAAAATTAAAACTAATGCTAGTGAAATTGTTAAATAGGAAATAAACTATGAAATGCATAAATTCAAATATGTATATACATATATACAAATTCTGTATATAAAAATTCATGTAATAGAAAAACATACATTTCAATGACTGGTATTTCAAATTTGATTACCAGATTTTTTTAAAAAAATGTTTTTTAGCATGTGTTCCTGCCACATAATAACTACATTCAGCATGAGGAATCAATACATGGAGGGAGCACATCTATATCATTAGTTCCTTTCCCAACCTCACCCTCCCCTCCTACTTTTTCCCTGGATCTTCTGCCCATCTTTAGAGTCTATCTCCCTGTTTCATACCATTTCTTTTTTTATTTTCCTCTACTAAAAGTTAACAAATTCTATGCCAGATGAATCTAAAATAAATAACCAAAATAGTTTGTTCTTTTGAGTTATTAGTATATTCAGACATTAGTGTTTGGATATATCAAGTACAATACTTGATAGACTCCTATTAGAATTTTTAGAATACCATATTATGAATTATCATCAAATAAATATAACAATAGTGATAATTTTTACATAAAATATTTAAATAGAAATGTAAGACTTTTGCAAAAATAATAGTCATTGGATTGGTAATCTCTGACCCTGGCACGACTCAAGTAAAATTTGTTAATGTCTAAGAAAAAGACAGGTATACTTTATAGTTCCAAATATATTTCTCGAGAGTATAAGAGGTAAACACATCTTATAGGTGATCAATTGTGAAGATAATTGTAACAGCAGCAGCTTGTATTGTTACTTAGAGATCTAAGTAATTTATGCCCAAAGGATACTAAAATCTATTCATCCCAGTATTCAATATTTTTTTCTGTATATTACTTCTTCTCCAAGTCCAGGAGGTAAAAAAGGAACAATGTAATGATTTTCTGAAAAGTCTGGAAGACAGTTGGCTAGAAAGCTATTTAGTATTATGATAAATGCTCCGCGACAAGTTAATGACATAGTCAGAAATAACTGAAGTAAGTTATTTCTTCAGTTTCTACTAAGACAAATTTAAGTAGATTCATTTACTTTTTAAACAGTGTTACAAGGCTACCTCTGAAGGGAAAGCATTTTACATCTCTTTATAACAGTTTTAAAAAGGATTGTCTTGTCTTATACAGAGTATCGTTGGCAAATTAGGACTTCAGAAGCAACAGGAGATAAATCAAAATGAAAGAGGTAAAGATCTCATCAATTATTATTAATGTTTTTATAATCCACTATAAAGTCTACTGAGTAAAACTCAGTTAAAATTGACACACTGAGACAGAAAAACAATTCCTTCCTATGTAAAAGGATTCAGTTAATTAACTGTGGGGTAATCCCTAAAATACGAATCAGAGTTGTGATTAACACTTGATATTTTCTACTAAGTCTTAAAATAAATAAATGATATCTTGAAAGCTGTTTGGATATTAGTATAGGAAACTGATGAATTTGAAAAATGTACTATAAACATTTATTCAAATACACTTTCATATTAAATGTCAAATGCATCTAAGTTCTAGTAGTTACACTGTAGTCATTTTAAAATTCATCCTCTACTCGTAAAATAATTCCATGTCAGTAATATACCATTCCAAGCCAAGTAGGTCTAAGCAATAAATATTCTACACCTAATTTGACCTCTTTTTGTTTGTTTGTTTGATGTGTGGTCAATAATGTTGGTCTCTGTGGATTTTAGAACTTAAACTAGAGACAAGCATGTATATATATGAATTTAATCAAACACATGCACACATACAAAAACATCTCAAACAGCACAAATTACGCATGACCTTTCTTCATCAGATGCTCAAATAATGACCCTTAAGTGAGAAACACCAATGACTAGCTTAGCTGTGGTGGAATGATTGCAAGTTCAAGCCCCGCTGGCTCAATTTAGCAATTTAGAGAGACCCTGCCTCAAAATAGAAATTAAAAATTAAAATTAAAAAAAGAGTTGGGAATGTAGTTCAATGCGAATGTTCAATTCCCAGTCTTGCAAAACCAAAACAAGTCAAAACAAAACAAACAAAATCTGATAACTAAGTTATCTAGATTATTTGAGCATACACTGTTTTTTAGATACTGTTTTAAACAGTGTTTTAATTGCCAACATTCGTATTATTATTTCTTTTGTTCTTAAGATGCATATAATATGACAAGGGAGAATGTATTTAAAAAGGAGATAATTTTAATATTAGGGTTCTAAATATAGATGTCAATAGCCAAAAGGTGGCATAGGAAAGACTATTTTGGAAAGCCAAAATGTTGGACAGAAGTTACGAGAAAGTATGCTTTAATTACTGAACATTTTTAAACAGGCATCACTTTTAATGGGTTTACTTTCTCCCTCCACCTAAAATGTTTCAAATTCAGATATATTTAGAAAACTCAGGATTAAATATAGTGGACAACATTACTAAACTTCTCAGAAATCTAAGAATTGCACTGAGAATGTTTAACAGGATAGTTGTATTCTTTTTCCCAAACTAACTTGATCAGAGAATGCAAATGATTGGCAGAGCCAGAAGTTGCAGCACCACATCTGGTGAATAAGATCAAGGAGAATGCACCATAATAGTTTTTCCAGGTGGATGACAAGCGGCAGCAGCATACACTGAATTTTTAAAAATCTGAATTGCATCAAAGAGTGGCAAGAAGGATGGGATAATTATGTTCCAAGTGACGGGGAGTTTCTGTTTGTTTTGTTTTACGATGGGAGGGATAAATGGCAATGTATTTTTCTAATGATATTTTTTAATTCAAAGATTAACTTTCTATTTTGATCACCTCTTGCATAATGGGATATTTATTAGCTTCAAAAAGGAGGGACACTCTGATGTATGCTATTAATTAATATGTACCTTGAGGACATGCTATTAAGTGAAATAAACTAGATACAAAATAAAGATACATGGTACCACTTATATGAGATTGAGATATAAATTTGTAAAGACAGAAAGTAGAATGATAATTTGGAGGAAAAGAAAGTGGGAAGTTATCATTTAATAGGTAGAGGATTTCTGCTTGGAAAGATGAGAAAGTTCTGGAAGTGGTCATGAAAATTGCAAAACAGTGTGAATATGCTACTGGCAATCTGTAAACACTTAGAAGTGGATAATGTTGCATCAGGTATATTTTATCATTGTATATTTTTCAAAGAATATGTATAATTTTCTGTATTCAGTAATCCTAAACATCAATAAATCAAGATATAATTCCATAATTTGAAGATTAAATAAGGAAAATTTCATTAACAGTGTAAAATATTTCTTTTCCTGACGAATAGTTTTATTTGAGATCAAATGATATCACCAACAACTATATTAACTTTTTAAATTCTCAAAAGTAGTTGGATCGATTACAGTATGAATAAATTGATTTTCAAAATATATAATTAAAATTTCTAAATACCTTCCTTTTCTCTCTTTCCTTTATATGAAGTGAGGACTTCCTTGAATTACATCAAACACTTAGTTTAACACTGGGTTATGGTAGAAAGTAAGGTCTGCAAGACAAGGGTTATTCCACTTATTCACTCAAATGGCCCCATTTTCTAGAACATTATTGAAAGTATTAGTAGGATTTTAGTATATGTGCTGCCGAAGCGAGCACAGTGTTAGTAAGATTTAAATAAAAATTTCAAATAAATAGTTTTCGATTTTCCCTATCCTGATTTCAGGCACAACTTGAATTCAAACTTGAATTAGTTGACTGTATTGCATATTTAGTAAATCCTATTAGTAATTTTAATTGACTTGCATAAGAAATTGTATGATTATTGGAGGTATGTACTAATGTTCGCTATTTTAATGATGCTCACATTTATTTCAAATATAACTTTGTTTGGTTTCAAGTAAATTTGTGATTTCTCATATTAGCTATATACTCTCTTGGATTGATTCAAGGAAATATGTACTTGGAGCTGAACACTAAGAAATCTAATATTGTTTTTACAAAATGTAATGCTACTTTAAAATTTTATCCTTGCTTTTTTGTTTCTATTAATAGTAATTCTTTGGCTATTGCCCCTTATCTTGATAGTGTCTTTAATAACTAAGTTACTTATATAAATAGGTTTATTCATGAATACTTCTTTAATTAGATATATATGTATGAAAATATTCTTTCAATATTTTAAGTCCTGTGATATCCACAACTTTATGTCTGTTTAATATTCACTTCTGCAATTAGCAAGATAATTTTCAACTACATGAATTGATAAATAAGTTATTATGCTTATGATAGAGACACAAAATGGCATCAAATCAAAATTATTCTTTTTTATTTAGCATTTATTATTAACCCTTATTCCAAAAGTAAGAAGTCCCAGAGAATAATAGTAACTTAGAAGATCTAGCAATACTGGTCTAATAGTATATATTTAAAAAATATATACATGTATTCAATTAGTTTTCAACAATTAAGTTAATATTCATATTTATTTACTTATATATTTCAAGCATAGCATAAACTATTATTTTTATAAAATAGCCATAACCCTGTTATCAATTAAATTTTTAAGAAATGCAATTACTATAAAATATTTCATTATTGAAAGTATTCTTTTTCTGATATTAAAACCAGGTTAATTCACAAACAGCACAATTACTTTCTCTTCTCATATATTTACAGACATTTTGATCTTGCAAAAATATGTTTTTGTCCCAGAAAGTAATTGGATGTATGAATTAAAAATGCCCAGGTCAAAGTTTTCACACTTACTGACAAAACAGCTAAACTCCTCCAACCTCAGGTCAATTAATAGTATCATCTCAACACACAGAGGACCATCTACAAATTGGAAATGGAAGAATTGATACAACATAAAAAATACTTTACCAACTGAGTAGGATTGGCATAGATTTTAATATTAAAATATCCATGTATATGGTATTTGTAGAAAATATCATTAAAATGGAAATTAGATTTTCATTGAAAGTTGGAAAAATAACAACATTGCATGAATTCATTGTTGCCCATATCTATAATATATGTTTGCAGCATAATTTTACCTACATAATTGGTTTTTCTATAAAAGTCAAAGGCTTGAGTTTTGTTTTAGTACAAAGCAAAAAAGTATACATATATTAAGGATCAAATATAAAAAATAAGTGATAAAATTTTGCTCAATATGTTTGTTTTACAATGTTATCTACTGATAAAAATTAATGATATAATTAAGTTCAAGGAGTATAATTTAAGAATATATTTATGAGATTAATAAATACCTGCCTTTACAGTAACATTCGGGATAGTTATAAATATTTTATAATAATTTATAGTAATTAACTCTTTTGGTTTGTTTTACTTACTAGACCAACCTGCTATATAATATAAATGGATCTCACTTTACTACAAGCAGAAAAATATTTTTATGTACATTGCTGGCCACGGCAGGCAGGCACCTAACATGCAGCCAGCCCTGTAGCATATCCTTATAAAATTTTTATCACTGAATTTAAAGAGAATTCTAAAAGCAAACATATTTTCATTTTACAGATTAAAAACATAAACAAACAATTAGGTGTAAGGATTTGCTTCAGTAAAGAACTACTAATATCTAAGATTTAAGTTATTTACCAGGAACTCAAATGTACTCCTTTGTCTTGATGCTTTTTCCAAGATACAAAATTGCACCTAATTATCTGCATTTTTCTGTCAATGTAACAAAATACAATGGAGCTGTATTAGCAGTATGTGTTACCACATCATTAGAAAAATTTTAAAATTAATTATAGTTTCATTTTCATGTTTTGTTTTGTTGACTTGTTTCTCAATAAGCAAAACACAACCAAGCACCAAAATGTCAAAGTTCTAGAGGTTACACATGTAAAGTGAATCTCTGTTATCCTCTTGCTGTTCCCTTCCTCATAGTCAGCTAATATTACCAGTTATTTGTGTATGTAATGAAAGATAATTCATTTAGATAAAAATGTACAGTTAAATATTTTTATTTTACTTAAAGAAACAGTATGATACATCAAAATGCTAATTTGGTTCACTCTTCATATTTTAATTCATTATATTCTTATGGACTGTCATAATAAGCAGTAAACAAAGGAATAGAGATACTAAATATTTGGTCCACTCTATGTGCTATATTAATTAGGGAAATTATTCTGTGACTTGGAAAAGATCTACATACAAGTGCCAGGTCTCTTATTGCATAGGCATTTTAAGTCTCAGGTGCTTGTTCTGTAACATTTTAATCAGTCTCAGGATTTCCAAAAGAATTGTATGAGATGATCCATCTGAAAAACAATGATGGTGTATAGTATGTATATAATAAATTCTATTTATTAGTAGTGCCTGTTTTGTTGTTGTTGATAAAGTGTAGTCTTGTCCTTGTATTTAATGACAATACTTTAAGTCTCACCATAAAGCATATATCTGTTTGTTAATTAAAAATGATTTAAAAATGCATTTTTACCAGTTAAATATGTTTTTCACTAAGTAAAATATTATGCTAAATTGTTTTTGTATTCTTTAGATAATGATATTAAATCTCCTTTTTAAAGCGAGTAATCATATATTCCAAATAATATAACATTTTAAATACAGCTCACATAGTCATGGCTATTAGAGAATTAATGTATAATTTGGCACAATTACCTAATAATTTGTTAGGAATTTGTACAATTAGAGATGTCCAAGTTCAATAATGGTCGGTACAAAGCAAGTAGAGTGATTTTTCACGCATGGTTGTAAAAGATCATCAAATAACACTATTGGTTCACCGACTCTGGAATGATAGTCTATCCCCAACTCTTAGCAAAATGGAGAGAATATAGAGATTTGCACTAAATGTTTGTTGAATAAGTAAATAAATGAGATTTAAAATTATCATATATCATGTTTAAGGCTCTGGAACATCAACTATGTCCTGATTCATTTTTATGAGGCACACAATCCTGCTGGGAAATATTCTAGGCTGCATTTCACAAGAGAGATCATGCACTAGCATTTATCCAGTGTTTCTACACCAAAAGTTTCAATTAAACTGGCATAGAATGGAAACATGGGGGAGCTCAGCTTTAAAGCAAAAAGAATGTTAAAATGTATTCATTATTTCTTTCATACTTATAGGTAACTGGCCATCTATCCAGTTTATAACCCAAAAGAAAAAGCATCAAATGTATAAAATCTCTGTGGACTTCGCAATATTCAGTATTAACTTAACTTATTCCTGAAACTGTAGAAGTCAGGGACTATAGAAGATTTTCAAATTCTGAGGATCAGCGGTAAAAAGTGATTTCTTGAGTGAGATTTCAAAATTATTTATTATTTCTTCAATTTCAAGTTTCATTTATATGTCTGTTCATATATATGCATATATATATGTATCTTTTCCTTGTCTTTTCATTAAAAATTAATTAAGGGAATGGACAATAGTTACAAATAATTATAGAAATAAAACAAGCTTAAAACATCAGAACATGGAAAACCAAAAACCAAAAATAATGTGAGTTTAGCCAATTTCTTCCAGGATAATTGTTATGGCGAAAAGAGGACTAGGATTCCATATAACGGGAAATGAAAACTCTCTCTCTCTCTGAGAAAGAGTAAAATGAAGTGATATATATATATTCAATTATATGTGAAAATTATAAATATAAATTATATCTATATATGTATATAGATCTAATTTCTTCTTGAATTAAAAAGTTTTGAGACATTTACAACTGTGTCATAACACAGAGCATTCAGATAAATGGCAGGCTAGGTAGTATTGCCCATGTAAGCCTTATACAGCAAAGACATTTCTTTCATTGCAGTTGGACTTGTGTCAGACTGATGGTTAATACATAGTTATTAAATATTTATTGGATACCACAGGTAATATGAGGATAGCTTTGACCATACTGACTCAACTACTCATCTGAAACCTATCATACAGTTAAGTGATGACAAATTTGCTGAAGGCCATAATGGAACAAGTGTTCCACAGAACATTTGATAGATTAATACAACCAATCTGACTGTTCAACAGTTTTCTCTGACAAAACCTAACATATAGCATGATGAATATAGTTAATGCTATTGTACCACATAATGAAAATTTACCCAAGAGAGTAGATCTCAGGTTCTTTACCCCTGACAGGAACTATGCCGTACTAATTATTTCACTATATATAGATACTAAAAGATTATGCTGTATGAATAAAATATACATAATTTAAAATGAATTTTTCATTTACACTTAATAGGAATAAGCCAAGCAAGGAACTGAGAGTGAGGCTAAGATTTCAGACATATGGCAAATCTCGATTGGTAGAAAACATGTTTTTTAGAGACCTTAGAGAAAACCAATATGGCTAAAGAGAGTGGATTGCAGGAGAGGTGGCAATAGAGTAATAGACTTTGATTTTGGTTTGATTGATCCACTGCATTCAATTCTTTTTTAGAAAACAGCTATCTGAATTGTTTGGTTTGAGATGAGTACATCATAAACAGATTTGTGGAATGAGATACCAGGTTGTGAGGCATTTGACGATTACACATTCTGACCTCTCATCAGTGAAATCCTCCACTTAATTCCTAGGTAGAACTCCTACCACTAACACATTTCTAAGGCATCAGTCTCTGAGTTCTGCAGGTGGATTGGGTTCTTCCTTTGCTCTCTCAGGCTCTAGAAATACTCTTATCTGTACTGTCCCTTACTTCACTCTACAACTTCTACCCCCTATAGGCACCTGTCTTCACCACTGTGACAGGAAGCCTTCTATTTGTTTATCAAGCATCATTTTTTTAATCCCTGTGAGATAGAAGGTAATATTTTCCATTTTATTTTGAAACATGTTAGGACTGTTTAACCAAGTTCTGGCCAAGATTTAAATAGAACTGTTTGGAACAAGTGCTTAAAAGTGATATTTTTTCCTTCCTTTTTCCATCTTGTTATTTATGTGTTTTTCAAATGTAGGCTTATTAATAATTATTCAACGCATTATATTCTTTCATGAGTTGTGTAGTATTTATGAGCACAAATATTTTCATCATTTCCTGGGTGAGAAAAAAATAACAGATTTGAATACCTTGCTTCCTGCTTAACAAACTCAAGGTACAGATATTTGGCTGGAGCTCCAGTTAGGTGATCCGGTGATCTTCAATTAGAGAGACAAAATTGAGGGAAGACAGAGAGATGAACTGGAAGGAGCTCATCCCAAGAGGATTTCATCAAGTCAGAAAAATAGTCATGATCTGAAAAACTGTGAGAAATAATGCCCTGTCTTCTTTAAATCACTCACAATTTATAATGCATACTAATGACAACAATCAAATTTATTACAATCTCATAACCTTTTAAGGACCTCTTCACTGAAGAGAATGGATAACTCTCTTATTCATTGTTATTGTTTCAACTATCACTGGGAATAAAGAAGATATGAAATGTGCAGTATTTGTCACTTTGAAGTAGAATTTCCATCATTTTATTATTTCATAAAATCTTGTATAGAACTAAAAAAAGTATACTTTTATGGAAATAAAATGTGAGGAACTTTCACAAAGTGAAAAATGCACATTACAACAAGCAAGAACAAGTAATATACTTTACCAATGGCCTAGAAACCTCCAAAACTTGCTTTTAATTAGTATCCTACATTCTCCACAGAAATAACTGCTAACCTGAAATATAATATATAGTGTTACATACTTTTGAAATACATATTAAACGACTTATGTGTTTTAGATTTAACAATGCAGCTGAGAACTTCATTAATTTAAGTTACTGCATGGGATTCCATAAAATGCAATTATTGGTAACTATAAACTTAGATAGCTATTTCACATGTGAAAAATAATTTAGATTTTAATATAAGAAAATATTGTCATTGCCTTGGGAGTAGAGACGGATATGGTTAAAACAATGACAACAAAAGCACTAAAGATAAAATGATTAAACTTAAAATTAATAGAATATGAATTTATAAAACACCTGAAGGCAAGTGTTGATATCATACTAAGGAACAAACTTACAAGCAAACTGTTTATATAAATTTATAAGTGCACTAACAATTTATATCAAACCATGTTGCTCTATAATTTGCCAGAACCTGCTAATTTAATTTTCTGTCTATCCATTCATTCATTCATCTACCCATCTATGCTTATTTTAGCCTTTCTGAAGGTTTTTACTTATTTTGGCTTAAACTCACATTTTGTTTTTGTTAGGAAGTTTTTATGAATTTATTATCAGTCTTGAAAATTTCCCCAATGTTCTGTGATATCAACTTTGTCATACATAAAGTATCCATATGTATGTAGGTCTGTTTCAAAACATTTTTATTCTATACCATTGTTCTACTTATCAAACATTCCCAAAACAAAACAATAATGTATTGCCTTAGTGACTGTAAAATTATTATATCTTTTGATACATGAGAGTCTATTCCTTCAGGTATTTTTTTCCTAACTTTTTTTCAGTATTTTTATACTTCATATTTCCATATACAGTTTAGATTCTCATTGTCAATTCCCCCAAAAAATAGCTGCAGGAATTTTGTTGTAATTATATTAAAACTCTCTACTTATTTTGATAGGATTTATAAATATTTTTACTGTTGTGTTAGTCAGTTTTCCATAACTGTGACAAAATATCTGATAAAACAACTTAAAAAGAGGTCGCTTGGCTCCTCTGTTTCTGGCCCTGTGGTGAGGCAGAACATCATGGTAGGGAAAATGTGGTAAAATGAAGCAACTCACTCATTGTGCACAGTCTAGGCCCCATATCCTCCACTTCCACCATTTCCCAGTGCCATCAAATTATGAATCTGTTAGTAGATTAATTGATTCACTGATACGATTATTGCTTTCAGGATCCTGTCACTGGTTTCCAATAGCCCTACTCCTGAACAGGGCTGCCTTGAGGACCAAGCCTTCCATGTCCACACCTTTGTGGGACATTTCAGGTTGAAACTAAATCATAAATATCTAGCCTTCCAAATTTGTAACACAGTTAATCAGTCCACTTGTTAACAATTTCTTCAATTTCTTACAAAAATATATTTAAAGGTATTTTAACTTCTTGCAAAATTTTCTTACTTATATTGCAGTCTTTGGTGGCATGTTTTCCTAATTGATTAGGAATGTTTAATGGTATTAGATATTTTATTGTTTATAAAAGTATTTTCCTTATACACAAAATGTAATTGTATATTGAATGTATAACTAGAAATCATTTTAATTCATTTGGGGGGTGTTATAATAATGTATCTATGTAACCTTTTAGACTTTCTGTAGGTGAAAACGTGTCATCTGCAATAATGGTTAATCCAGTTTCTTTAGATTTTCTTTTATTTTTAGTCTTGCTATATTGCCAGGCATTGAATAATGACATGGATTCATTTTGAGAAATATGTCCTTAATGGTCTTCTCAATGAGTGACCTTCATAGAGTGGATTTAAACACACTTAGCATGTATGGGTCAGTCGCTTGCCTTGGCCTCTTGATGCAATGAAGGACTGCGCTAAATATGACATCCATGAGGCTGCTGCCAGTGTACACTCTTTGATAGGAAATTTTTGTTTTTGTAAGTAGAAGCAGTATCTTCTGAGATAATGATGAAATGGAATAGTATACATAGTAACAAGTAACTGTCATTTTATCAGGTACACAGTATTATGTATTATATTTAATTGTAATACACTATACTTTTGCATAACTGGAAGCACAGTAAGTTTATTTACACCGACATCACCAAAGATACGTGGTGCTATGACATTGTAATCTTATAGGACTACCATTGTTTAAGCAAATAGTAATTGACCCAAATATCATGTGACACATGGCTGAATACAGCTTTGCAAACTGGAAGATCACGGTGACTGTTCATATTTCCCTCTAAAAAGTCCTTTCTCAATTTTACTTGTTATGCTAGTAATTATTAAGATTACACTTATATAATGATTATCACCACTAGTGTTATTATGTTCCACTATTTTACTTTACTTTATTGCAGTGCTGGGGCTCAAGCTTAGGATCTGTGGATCTGTGTGTGCTAGGAAGTGCTCTACCATTGAAGTTCACTCCCAGCTCCTTTGCAGTATTTTATGGGCTATGAACTCCAATTCAACATTACCAAGAGCTAGAGTATTGGTAAACATATTTTAATAGCTTCAGCAATGGGCAGTTTTTCAAAATACAGCTTTTAGTAATAATATTTGTTATAGGGTCTTTTTGTAACTATCCTTAATTAAGTTAAATAGACTTCTATTTTTAGCACCTAAAATATTTAAATATTTCTTTAAACACAAGTAGGTATCATATCTTATCACATCTGTTTTCTTTATCAATTTGGGACTGTTATGTGATTTCACTACCTTTTCCTCTCTTGATATTATCAATACTCTGATTAATTTTGACCTCTAGATCTGCTGTGGATTTCACAAATACAAGGAATACAGTTGTAATATAATATCCTTTCATGTATTGCTGAAATTTCTTTGTCTAGATGTCTGTGTCCCCAAAAATTTATATGTTGAAATCTTCTCAGTCAAGGTGATGGTGTATGGAGGAGGTGTCTTCTGAGGGTGATTAGGTCATATGAATGGAGACTTCATGAATGGGAGTAACATCCCTATAAAAGATGCCCAGGAGAGTCTCCCTGCCTCTTCTGCCATTTAGAACGCACTGAGAAGGTACCATTTATGAGCCAGAAAGTGGGCTCTTGGTAGACATTGAGTTGGCTGTGTTTTTAATTTTAGTATATGTGCTGCTGAAGTGAGCACTGTGTTTTTAATTTTGGATGTCACATTTGACTTTCTGTGTAATCTCTAAATTTCTTCTCAAATTTTCAATTTTGTTCTCTATTTTCATGAGTGAATTAATCATACCTATTTTAAACACTAGCTCTGACTCAAATATTTAAATTTCTTGTTGGTTTATATTGTCTAGTTAATTTTTGGCCAATTTCTGTTTTAAAACATTATTTTTTATTAGGCATATAACTTGAAACATTTTTGATATATGTATAAAATCTGTACAGACAATGTTAGTCGCCAGATGAAATTATATTCTGGGTCAGATTATCTTCTGATTGTAGAAAATAATTAGGGTAGAGACACATTGTGCTTAATTAAATATTATTTGACTTCTTTAAAACTTTGTTTTACAGTTAGGGTGCATCGGTCTATTTTGTTTTGACCTTTAAAGTCCAGTCAAAAGTCCAGTAGGGTCACCAGGTCCCTTGATCCTTGAGAGATCCTGAGCCCCAGCTTTGTCCCAATGAAAATATAGAACTGTAATAAACTTTGCTCAATTTCTTAGACTCCTCATGGTTATTGCAAAATAACTAGATACTTTGTGGATAAAACGAGAGCCAATATTTTCTTCATCTCTTTGTCTCTTTCCTCTTCAGAATTTTGGGGAAACATTATTCTGCTGGTAGGTCCCTGAAAACTTCAAAGAAAAATGTTCTTAGTTGTCCCAGTTTTTCTAGTTTTATTAGTGAGTACGCTGGTCAGATGTAAAGTTGCCCTTATGTGCAGAACTGAAGGTCATCTGTATTATGATTGCCTTTTACAGTCCAGATCATCATATTACAATGATATTTATTATGGAAACCATAGAGCTTTATTTTGAACTTGTATTCATATTGAAATTATTTTCCTTAAATAGGATATTAAATCCAGTTCAGTTCATTGTCAGAGGATAAAGCTTGGTTTACACAATTTTTGTTTTGTGAATTTCTATGTTCTCTTGATTTTTTTTTTCTGTTTTTTTTTTTTTTTTGGTACCAGGGATCGAACTCGGGTCCTTGCCCTTGCGAGGGAAGCGAAAGAACCACTGAGCTAAATCCCTGGCTCTTTTTTTTTTCTTTTTATACCACATGTTAAATGACCGACTTCTTTTTTTTAATGAGAGTATTCCACATTTTTATATTCTTTTAAAATTACAATTTAATGATATTCAAAATTAAAAACATTTAAAATAGATTTGCCATGCTGAGTGAGTAGTAATATATTAGCAAAATAATAACAAAGCTTGTTGATTTTTAAAAATATTTTCTACATGTTTTCTTCAGTAATTTAAAAATTATATATTATTTTTTGAAATATTAGAGTTGTTATTTAAACTACTATAACTTTATTTAATTGTCTAGTGGCAAAGAAAATATTATCTCTGGCAATAACACATATATTTTCAAAACTCTTAAGTTCTTAATTTTTTGTGTCCTTTTAAAACTCCTGTTTACTGATACTATATGAACTTTCAAAACCAGAGTTTTAATATTAAAATGATTTTTGCTTCATATAGCTTTGTTAAACCTTACTTATGGTATATCTATTTTCTCCATGTTAATAATATGTACTCAGTTATACTACAATGTTTACTTCTTTTCAGTATTTATTATTTGTTCTTGCATACAGTAATTTTTCAATTCTAGACTTATTCAGTATTGTCTATTCTTATAAATAAGTGGATTAACTATTTTCCCTAGGAAATGTACATAGGGGCTACATCTCCTAATTCATTCTATCTATGGTCAGTTATTTTTGTTTTGTCTTGTTTTATGTAGAGATGTCATATGCCTGAGTTTAAAGCTGTAAATCACAAATGTTTTATCCCCTCAATCACTCTACACAATTAAGTTTTGGCTTTAATATTTGAAGGTGATGTGTGGAATTTTCCTTCTTTTTTTCTCTTTCTTCAGAAATCCTTTCCCTCCTTAAGAATGCTTGAAAACTTTTCTTCCATTTTAATTTCAATACTCTTAGTCTCTAATAAGAGGAATTATTTTGTCATGAGTAAGCATGAAAATTACAGCAATTAATTTTGATAATTATACTTCTGGTGTCAGATGTAAACTCAACTTTTACAGCATCATCTGTAAACATATTTGAAATAATAATAGATCTAGCTAGATAAATTCAAGAAATAGCACTTGATGCTTATTATAAAGTCATCTATGGACAAAAGACAATGAGAATGTCAGAGAAGCTCTTCTCTTTCTTCCTGATGAATTCTTACATTTAATGGATTTTATCATTCAGTCACAGGTCACATTCTACCTCCAATTTCTGTTGCTATTGCTCCTCATTCTTAGAGCTAATTTTGTACTTAAGATTGTATGTAGGCCTTGGGCTTTATGCAAGCAAGGTTATTACTGCACTGTCTTCTATCTTGAAATTCCTGAAGCATCAGTCTACTTTTTTATACAATTTTGCTAGCATTCAGCATATTATCTAATATGACATGTATAAAATTCTATTAAAATGATATGTTGAAAATTCTATTAAAATGATATATTGATATATCTATAATACTGTGTGTGCATTTTATTTGTAAAACACATATATATCCTGCATGTTGTCAGTGTATGTATTTACTATAGACATGGACTTTGATATTTGTAGTAGACAGAGTCCAAGTTTTCTTTCTTATTATCTTTTGCTCAGACCTTTGTTCCCTCATATCCTTTTCTGGGTGAGACCTCATTTATTCATTTTTATTGTGCTCTCTCTTCTTCATTTTGTGTTGTATGCTCTATACAAGCCACATGCATATTTCTTTACTCAAGCCCTGGCAGTGGCTCATAGGATGGGAAACCTGGCCTACCATTAAGCGTATGAGTGGTCAGGGTGCTGGTTCACATCATCAGTTCAGTCTTTAGGAAAGACTAGAGACTGAGCTAACAGCTGGCCTGCAACTCCATGAGAAAACCTGAGGCAGAGACACAGGTGGGCTATTGCTCATTTCTGACATACAAAAACTGTGAGGTAAAAATGGATTGCTATTTAAACCAGACAAATTTTGGAATAATTTTTTTCACATACTACACAGCAGTGCAATGTTTTTTCTTGCTTTTAGTGTTCTTTTCTTCAACTACATAATAAACATAGTTCTACATTCTGAAGTAAGACTATGACAATCATTTAATCCTTACTAAAAATATTGCAGAAAAAAATTGTTTTATTTTTCTTCAAGACAATATACAATTTCAGGATTGAGTTGTACAGAAGAATAAAGGTAAAAGAAATCTCTTTAGTCAATTACCTAATTTAAAGAGGTCAGTAGACAATATCATGTGTTTTACCCATTCTGTCTCCAATACTGACTCATCTAGTGAGTTGACCTTGTATTCTTGCGATTTTTCTTGGCTGTCCTTTATCATGCTGTCCATACTTATGTCATTTTTGTTGTCATTATTGTGTTGTTATTTCATGTTATAGAAATGTACTGGGAGTTAGGCATTATTCACATGAAACCAAGAAGGAAATTTGGGGTGGTTACATCATTCTTAATATCTTTTTGTTGCTACCTTTTAAAACTAATGGAAATGATACAACTATATATTTGGAGATATGCTCTATTTAATTTCAATAATGATAATGGAAACACTAAACACGGGTTCAGTCTACCTTATTTTTGGATGCTGATTACACAGATGATAGCAAATTAATCTCTTGAAAGCTACACCAACATTTTGAAGTCATTAGGAAAATTATTACATGGTGACAAAATAAAAAAATAACACAAATTACAAGCTGTGTTTTAGGGCGAGTCTGTGTTTCCTTATTTATTTTCATAAAGGTTCCTCTCTCCTCAATTCCCCTTGAGAGACTTTTTAAAATGTTTACCCTATTGCTTTAAAGCAACTCAGAGGGTTATCATGATAACAGCTTTCAAAATGTCATAAAATTTTAAGACAAGATGTCAGATAGGAAGTTCATGAAGTCAAAAAGTCAAGATTTTAAAAGCTGTCAAACTCACGATGGGATATATGTTCTAATGCTAAATGAAAATAATCCTTGCAGCTTTTTGACTCAAACCGATTTAAAAATATTTGTTGATCTTAAATTCCATTTGATCTAGAGGAAGTTGAAATCAACAATACCAATCATATTTCTAACCAAAGAAATGTAAAATAAAGGACATTTTATGTGTGCCATGTTTTGTGTTTTGAAACCCCCTCCCCGCAAAAATAAATACATAAATAAATAAAGCTTGGTTCCCAACCTGGGATGCTGCTGGAAGCTGGTGTAGCCTTTGGAGTCGACAGGTGCTGAGTCGCAGAGGAACTGCCCTTGAAAGGGACTGTAGGACCCTAGTTTCTTTCTCTGTTTCTTTTTTGTTCCTATCCATGAGGTAAATGAGTTTTTCCACCTAGTGCTCCACTGTCACGTGCTGCTACGGGCCCCAAAGCAATTGGATGAATCAGCCATGTCTTAAACCTCCCAAAACTATGTGACAAAATAAACTTTTCCTCTTTATAAGTTGATTGTCTCAAGTATTTGCAAATAATGGAAAGTCAAAAAACACAATGTGAGGGGCCGGGGATTTAGCTCAGTGGTTCTGGTGTCTGCCTCACAAGCACAAGGTCTCAAATTCGATCCCCAGCACCAAAAAACCCCCAAAAAACAAAACAAAAAACCCCCACAATGTGCAATCTTAGACGTTTTAAAATGGGTTGTGTTCTTAGTCTTTAGGAAAAATTTTTGTCTACAATATAATCTTTAAATCTTGCTAAAAGCCATAGTATTGTGGCTTATCCATTTGTAGATGACTGACTGCCATACAATGTTTTTTGTGTATAACACTGTAACATAGTCCCTGTGAGTATAAAACATTCCCAAGGATCCCTCTCCTTATTACATACTAAACATGTTTGGTCAGCACTGATATGACTATTGCAGCTTACCTAATGTGACCAGTATACCCAGTTCTGGTCAGAAAGACTCAAATAGCTAAAAAGAAAGCAATTAGGTCTTCATCCTCAATAGCGCTTTCCACTATTGCTGAACAAGCCTGGAACTGGAATTGTTTTCCAAAGTCTTTGAAAAATATGTTAAACCACAAGAGTGAAGACATTTTCAACCTAGTGTCAACCCATTGTTAAAGTGCTTTCAAAACAAGATAATTGTTAGTTGTAGAAGGGGCCTGAGCAAGGCTGACTGTGCAAAGAGTGAGCCGATCGCCCACTTGATTAAATAACATTTAGAATATTGTTTGGGTTAGTTTTTTTGAAGAAGCCTTAAACTACTGCAAAGCAGGTGATTCGAACAAACAAGAAAATATTCTCTCACAGTTCACGGGCTAGGAATACAAAATTAATGTGTTCAAAGCTTGATGCTCCCTCCAAGTATGAGAATCTATTCTGTTCTTCTCTTCTCCTACTTTGTGAAGTTTGCTGGCAATCTTTGTTTTTTTTCTCTTTGCTGTGACGTTCCTAATTCTGTTTTCACCTTCAATCACATCCTCCCTAGCAGTATGTGTCTGTGTCCAAATTTCTCCTTTCTATAACAACATCAGTAATATTAGAATAGGAACCAAATCCACTCTATCATGACTTCTTGTTAACTAGTTCTCTCTGCATTCATCCTGTTTCCTATTAAGGACACTTTCTGAAATACTTGGGGTTCAGACCTCAATGCATGAATTCTAATGAAGTAGAGTCTCACATACAGTGTTACTTTAATTGATTCAAAACCCATGAATGCAAGGAGGAGAAGATACCTTAACTTCATCTAAGTAAAAAATGAAAATTTTACTTTATTAATGGGCATTGTGTATGTGGCAGCCTTGCAGGTTATCAGTTTAGTACCTAACTGTATCATTTCATTCTTTTAATTTTTGAGATTGAACATCTTCTTATTTAAACTTCTAGTCTCTCTACCTTTTGCTCCTAGTATATCTATTCCGTGTTAATTCCTCTTAACTTCACCTAACTCCATATTACTTAATTTGAAAAATAAGAAAAAACAATAAACAAAATAAAATAAACATAAACTCCAAAATTAAAATAAAAATTTAAAGTCTGAAAAGTTTGGTTAAAAATTAATCTTCCTTTAATTGAGCTTTCATTCCATACAGATGTATTACATTGCATTACATTTTTCTTATTTTAACCTAACTAGACATTAGGGGATATAAAATGATAGCATTGATAAACCAGTGAGAGATGAGACAATGACAAAAATGTAGGGGAAATACATAGATTATTTCATGGACTGGACATTTGAATCTTTCAAAGCTCAGATGTTGATGTCCTAACTGCTAATGTAAATGTATTATAGGTGGAGCATACCAATAACATCATAATGTTGGGCTTCCATAAAGGAATTAGTGTCCTTAATAACAAAAGGAGAAATTCCAAAGAGCTTCCTCTCCCTCCTCTGAAAAGAAACAGCACTAAAGTAGTAATATGCATACCACAAAAAGGATATGGACTAGAACCTGACCATGTTTGACCCTGATCTCTAAATTCCTATCCTTTAAAGAGACAAAAAGGTGTTTCAGGTACGGTGTCATATTTTGTTATAGCTGCCCAAATTGTCAAAAACAGAGTGATACTTCAAATATAATGCCATCAAAGTATGTATTTAACCATACATCGAGGAATATTTCTGAAGGATCTCCATCAATTCATCACACATAAGTGCTATTTGTACTGTGCATTCAGTAGAATAAAGGAAGCACAGCTGAATTGAAGAGCCCTTCTGGACCTTTTGTGTGTTTTTTGAAAATAATAATGTTAGGGAATATTTTGCTTAAAAATACACCTGGTATTGTTAAAACCAAGGTCATTGTTCCATGATATATTTTCATTGACCTATAGCAATGTCTTGAATTATGAATATAATTTCTTGCATCATTAAAAAAATTACAAGATAGATGAATTATGTTGCCAGTTCTGATGAAAGAACCATAATGATGCTGCATTAGAAAATGGAAATTTAATTAACTAAATACAAATAATACATCCAAATAATTGCTTCTAAGATGAAAATAATTATTACATAATTACATAGCTCCAAATGGACCGAACTGCATTCTGTTAAGCCCATCTATAAACAAATGCCATAGCACCTTACTATATTAATAAAACGCTCTTTAATGTTTCACTGCATTTATAGACAAATATGAGGCTAGTACTTTATTTCAGTTGTATCCATCATAGTTTTTAGAAGTAGCTTTTAGTGTCAACAGATGATAACTCTAGTGAGTTATGATCAGAAAAAGGAATACAGATATACTGTACATCAACTTCTCTTTTCCTTATTAGTGCAGCAGCTGTTTGCCTGACAATTTGAATGATGTTTTAGTGTTCTTGCTTTCAAAATTTATGAGAGTTTTGGTAAAAGCTTCCCATGTTCTTTTGTAAACTCATCACAGGGGCAAGATTAAATAATCTTCAATAAACTGCCTATTTTGTGCTAAAAAATCATCACATATACAGTGACAAAATAACAAAATAATGTTATATGATGCAAATGCATCCCCCCAAAATGTAAGGTGACACATTCTATTTCAACACATTAATGTGTTATGCTTTCTGAAAAACTATCCAAAGTGTTAAATGTCTAAGAAGATTTTGTTGTGGAAATAGGCATTGTACCAGGCCCTAATAGACCTGATGAAAAATGAAAATGATGTCACCAATTTTAAAATCTTGTGTAACCAAATTGAAAATAATGTTTATCTAACCTTGCAGAAAAGCAGGACCTTGCTTCTGGGGATTGAACTCAGGGTCATGCCACTCATCCACACCCTCAGCCCTCTGAAATCCCCTGTTTTTGAGACAGCACCTCACTGTATTTCTGGCTGGGCTCCTATTTGGAATACACTGGAATTATCCTGCCAGAGTGTGGGATTGCAGGCATACAGCATTGTGCCAGGCTAGCGCTTATTAACTTTGGTCATATGTATAAAAATAATTTCATATAGGGTGGTGATAGACATCTATTAAGATCTGTTGCCTATATTTTAAACTTTTGTTTTGCTATGGATATCTTGGATTTCTATATTATGTATATCAACCTCTTATGAAATGTACAGTTTTTAAGTATTCTTTTCATTTTCATCCCTTTATTACAATAACTGCTGTGAAGAAGTTTTTTTTTTAATTGGATATAATTCTGTTGTCTATTTCTGCTCTTGATTCCTGTGATTTAGGATCTTCTCCAAAAAATCTTCAAATTCCAGTATCCTGAAGCACTACACTTATGTTTCGTCAAACAATTTTATATTTTCAGGACCATAGCAAGCTATGAAAATAATTTACTATAAAAGATTTTCATTTATAATTTCCAAATCAAAAATGAAATTAAATTTGAAATGAAATAACCACTTGCATTTTCTTCTGTTTCATATTAATACCTCTATTTTCAAAATATATGTTAGTTTAAAAACTATGGAATGACTATGGAACAGAGAAAAATGCTTAAAAAGTAAAAATAAGTAGATTGAACACATAATTTGTGTCAATTTTGCCCACATCTCGCTGAAAAATAACTCATGGATATTATATTAGATTTCAAAGTTTTATCCTCTTGCTTTTGACATGTCTTGGCTGCTATATTGCTTTACACAGCATATTAACTATTGTTAAAATTTAATGTCTGTTGGAACATATGTAAAACCATTTTATATTATTAATTTAATATCTTTAATTTCACTTATTTCTACATCCATACCTGTGTAATATAAATGTACAAATAAAAAGAAATATAATGCATTATACTGCACTACAATGTCTTTCAAAATATGATTGAAAGAGAGGAGCAACTAGGAAACTCAGTTTCAAAATGTTGAAAAATTAAGTAAAAACAATATACTTCACGAAGTAATAGAAGAAGGCTTGAGTGGCCTGTATTTCGGTGGCACCATGATGAAAAGGCTGTGATCCAGAACTTGTTTTTCTTCTTTCATACCACACAAAATTTAAACGACAACTTTCTTTCTCACGGAGGGGAGAAAATAACACTTGGCATTAAAATTTTGTCATATCAGAAATCCCCTTTCATCTTGCCATATTATCTTGTATAACCTACAGTCTTTGAACACTGCAGTGCGGGCAAACTTATGCTAGAAAAGTTCACGAAATGTTACATAAGGTTAGCCTGGAGGTGCTGTATTAAAAACACAGTGGTTTGATTTTTGAAGATGGTCACACCTAGGTCCGCATGTTTGTCACCAGCAAAAATACTCTGCTAATAAGAGAGACAGTTCTGTAAAGTGTCAACAGTTTTGAAATAGGAAGCAGTTGACCTAAAATGTATGTCATCTGTTTGTAAATTGGCTGTGGATTTGGGCAGCTTTTTTCATTGCTAGGCCATTTTGTTTGTTTCTATTTTACATGTAAAATTAAGCCTTTACATTTTTTAGATACTTGGTCAAATGAAACATTCTAAGGAGCATATTAATTTTCTTTTGAAAGAAATAACTCATAACAATTGGAATAATATTAAGAAAATACAAAGATGTATAGAAAAAATTATAAGACACAATAACATCATTAAATTCCATTTCTTTTTTGTCTCTTGCAAACAAATATAATTCTGTATGTTGTAGCATTACACTTGTTTCTCTTTTTGCCTTCTTTTCTCATTTTTTGTTTTCCTTTTCCCTCTCTCTCTCTCTCTCTTCCTTCCTTCCTTCCTCCTCCCTAGATCCTCTTCCCCTTTGAACATTTTCTTCCCATTTCACAGTACCTATTATCCATACATTTTGGTCCTTTTGGTCTCTCACATCAGAAAAGCAGTGTGGTCCAGTAAATTGGATCCAATTTATTTTACTTCAGAGGATGGTCGCAAAGGCCAACCAATTACCTGGAAATGTCTCAAGTTTATCCTTCTTTAGGGTTGAGTAGTGCTCCATTGTATAAAAAACTCACATCTTCTTTATCCCTTCATCAGTTGATGGGCATTTGGGCTGTTTTCAAGATTTAGCTGTTACAAACTGTCATATAAAAAATGAGATAAGAAGGAAAAATTGGAAACAAAACTTTTGTAAATAAGGAGCGCAGGAGGGGTTGAAGAGCATGTAGGGGGATGGGCGGGGGGAGAAGAATCAAGACATATCGTGTACAGGTACAAATTCCCTATGATGAATGTGACCATTATGTGTATCTAAAATGTTTCAATAAACTTAAATTTTTTTGTACTGGGGATTGAACTCAGAAACTTGTGCTTACAAGGCAGGCACGGTGCCACTGAACTAAACCCCCAGCCAATTAATTAAATTTTCAAAAAGTAGAAAAAAAAGAATAGAATTTAATTACAATATCCTTAAAGAGTCTTCAAGAGAGAAAGCTTGTTCATCAGAACTTGTATGGGCAGAGACAAGCTCAAGAGCAAAAGGACAAAATAGTTCAGTCTCTTTTTTACATTTGTTTCTCTTTGGTTTCAATCTGAATTGCATCTCATCAAACTGATTTATAGTCTGTGGCAGAGAAAGTAAAGTGTCAGAGAAATACTTTCCTACGTCAACATTAAAAGCAGCAGTCTTCAAAAATGGTCTGTGTGTTCCAGTTTCAATGTGTCAGTTTCAATATACCATAATGGATAAAAAGGAGAAGGTAGAACGATGACTCCCCAATGAGAAAAGTAATTTGAAAAACTAAATTTCAATATAATTTTTCTAATATTGAAAATTTAGTTGCTCATTTCTAAAATGCACACTGGTATATCTCCATTATTAATTCAATTTTATTATAATTGTCAAAATGACTCCCTTAACATTTCCAATATAATATGTAAAATATGTATCTGAAATACATATATATTTATCACCGTGTCTTTTTCGTTTCTTTTGAGACCCTTTTGTGGCAGTTCTGGGAATGAAAACCAAGGCTTTGTGTATGCTAGGCAAACACTTTGCCATTTAGCTACACTCCCAGACCTTTTACTAAATTTTATTTTTGAGACAAGTTCTCAAAAAATTGCACAGGCTGGCCTTGAACTTGCACTTCTGTTTCAGCCTTTGAGTAGTTGGGATTACAGGGATGCGCCACCAGGCCCACCTCACTCGATAATTGTTTGAAACAAAATTTACGGTGCGTGCCTAAGGTTTAATAAACATGGAGCATACAATATTTAAATGATTGGAGGTCTACAAAGAGATTGATTTTAGCTTTGTGACATTTTTAGTCACATGCAAGAAGTTAAATTAGTGGCCTAGATGATTAATTAGATAAGTTGTTTCACAGATATATTTTGTAAATTGTATGTTATTAAAATAATTTTAGGTTTTTACTGCATATGCAAAAGCTGTAACATTACATTTAACATGTAGTGAAACTTTTTGGGTGGATATATTATCTAAAGAATACTGATTTTATTTATTTGTCAAAATAAAAAGTTTGAATTATTCATTTGGGAAGCTTAATGATTATTTAGAACACTCTCATAAAAAGGTAATGCATTATTTCCCCCATTTCTGTTTAATATTTTTTTATTTATAAGGAAGTTTACAAAAATTCTATCAGTGCATGAATGAAATGAGTGATAGGTATGATTTGGTGTGTATTTTTCAGATTTTCTGGTATATATTCTAATTCATATTTTATATAACTGATTACAAATTTTTTAAATTGCCCTTATATAGTTATTCAAACTTTAGAGAAGTGTTTACTAAAAAGATCCTCTCTACTTTAGTCAATTATATACTTTCAAATCTTTCTTTATCTTAGCTACATGATATCCTCTATGGAATTGTGTAAAAATTCTTACTCTGTGTTTTATGTGACTCTAATGTATTGTTCATCTTTTTACCACATCGTTTATTTTCCTATTCAACAAAAATGTGTTCAGTGTCAGAAATGCTTGACTGTATTCTAGGACGAACAAAACTGAATAGACAGATGTAGACCTTTAACCCCAAAATTCAGTTTCAACTCCCCAAAACAAACTCTCCTATGCTAAAACACTAAAAGGTACTTCCTTTAACAATAGAAAAGAAAATGACAGCAACTCCACATTTATTACATGTCTAATATGTATTAAAAATGATTTCAAAACAAAATTTGTTAGATCAGCAATCTCGGAGGTGATGGTCGGGTAATGCTTTTTCTGTTAAGCAGCCAATCTCACACAAATTGTAAATTCTCTGAGAAGTTTTCGTCATTAAGACGAGTTTTTTTTTTAGGTTATTACTAAAAAATATTTTCATAGGTATCTAACCCACACAGACTAAGGAAATTAAACATTACATTTACATACAGTGGTATCAGCTTATTCCAAGTATATATTTTATCACCTTTTCTTTAAGGAATTTTTCATAATTTCCTTGGAAAGTGAGAATGAGACAGAACCATCTATCAGCTAATGGGTAAAAGTACATGGCCGTAGCCATCCCTCAAGCTTATTCCAACTCTGAAGAACTCTGTTCTTCACATGATGAAGCACTCTAAATTATCTGATTTCAGCAGCCACATGAATAGGACTAGGCCAGATCAGAGAAGACCAAAGTCACTTGCCTGCTGAACTTTTTACTCATTTAAACTGAAGTAGGTTGTCTTAATTCTCTGAGGTTCCGATTTGTGTATTTTCACACAAGCTCAGGATTTTTTCTGCTGTGCCATTGGGCCTGGTCAAGGTTTCAATGTTGCTGAATGGTTACAGTATGTCTTGGAAAAGATGAATGCCTTCATTCAGCAGAGAGGAACCAAGTAGCAAAAAGATTGAGCAAACAAAAAAGAGTGAAGAAGTAAGGAGGTTACCACAGATTATCCTCACAGAAGATGCAAAGGCGTGCCTGGGAAAAAAGGAGAGAGGAGAGAGAGAGAGAGAGAGAGAGAGAGAGAATGAATGAATGAATTTATTCAACTGGTAAACAAACCCTGGAGTCAGAAAATGCCAGACTCAAAATGTCAGGGACAATGGAGTTGAAGAACAAAGATAGGCCAGGCCAAATAAATTTAGCAAAGAGGAAAAATCTCCAGAAGCCAGGTAGTGAGCATTGTTCAGTGAAGAGCTGGACAATATAATATACAAAATTAAAGCTAGGCATTAGAATGTAAAGTTAGAAGGAGAACTTAAGAAGAAAAAAAGAGGAATATCATGCATGTGCAATTACCAAAATAAAATTCCGCCACGAAGTGTGGCACTTTTCTATTGTGTGCTTTCATTTCTGATTAACATAAATAAGTAATTGGTATGCGCTGGAAAGCATAAAACATCTGTCAATGCTTCATACATCACCCTTCAAAATCCAATGCTCTTCCTCTCAGAGCATCTTTTTATTTCCATAAGTAGCTTCCTCCTCATCATAAGGAAAACATTAATCATTTGAATTAAACAACAACACTTTCTAATCCAGAGCTTGTAATACTTCCCTCATTAAATTACTCTATTTTTGAAAGTAAGGGAGGGAAATGAGAATCATATATGAAGAAAAAGTTTGCTTATCAGAAATATTTTGCATTCATGTTTGCTGCAGTATAGTATGGATATATAATGGACATGGGTAGTGAATCCTTGCATATGAGATTATCCAATAATGAACGTTCAGTGATACCATTTCAGTGAGTTATCAGGCATGTGATGCAAATGCATTCAGTGAAGGAAAACTATAATATGGTCATTTATGCCTCCCAGTTGATACTGTTTCATCAAAAGGATATTTGAATCACACACACACATATATAAAATCTCCAACCGTATTATATTTTGTATATTGTATATATACACTTGGATATAATACGTTAGGATAGTTAAAAATATACATTAATAGGCCTAGCCAATATTTATAGGATTATATTTGTAGCATCTTTCTAGGCATTATATAGTACCTGTATATGTGTGTGTGTGTATATATATATATTCATTTATACATTTAATATTTATTACAAATTTATGAGAAAACTGAGGTATAGACTATTTGTTTTACCTTTCCAGAGAAAAAGAGCTTAGAGGTGGACTTTTTAAATGATCATTGGCTTACCTGGCTCAGTAAGCCTGCTGTAAACCATCCCATGCTGTCTGTCTGTCTGTCTCTCTCTCTGTATATATCCATAAATAGGTAAATATAGGTATATCTATATATGTGTAGATGTAAATATAAATGTAGATAATATTAGTATAGTTGATTTCTTATACCAAAACATGAAGTATAAATTCACATGTAGAAACAGATATTTTACAACTTCCTTAAACATACTGTCCAGGATGGTAAAGAAATGAGAGTGATCCTCATAAAGAAAGTAAAAATAATGTTTAAAAACTATGTGTTTCTGAGGTGTAGGAACAAAGAAAAATCCTTTAAAAAAGTATTCATTGTATTATTTTATATGTGTATATATACTGTACAGACATATATTAAGTAATGATTTTAAATAATTTACCAAGCAAAATAGAAATTTAATTGTTATACATAAATTGAATGTTTACTCTTTTATTTGTGGAATAGCTCCCATAGACAATAGGAACTTCTATCAAGATTTTTACATGATCTAAAAATAGACTTAATTGACTTTGAATGTTACTCAAGTTCAAAGTATACCTGCCTCTAGTAAAAGAATAAATAATTTCTCCAGACCATGAAATAACTTTAACTTTACATTTTTCCTTAGGTTTCTAAAATAGCAGTTGCCTGCAGTTTACGAAACTTTTTTGATCCATGGACATTTCCCACTGTGTTTCATGAAGGCAATTTAGAATATGTAATATGTAACGTAAAGGTTTCCCCCTTCTTTTGTCCACTGGGTACTATAAAATTTTTAGTTATTTACCGCATATTTATTATTTTATATGCTTCAGGAGAGTTGCCAAGAAGTTTATTAAATTCACCACTGTAGACTCACTAGCAGTAGGTTTATTTATAATAAAAAATATTGAATTATAATGAATTTAATTAACTATAAGTGGAAAGCCAAGTGAATAAACTGTGTAGGTGATTTTTATTTTGAAGGGAGTAGATGCATTTTGAATGAGATTTCTGCCAAATAGCATCATTTTTGGTAACCCTTATTGACATTTATAAATAATAATGGAGCCTACCATATAAAGAAACCCAAGTAGAAGTTTGCTTATTGATCTACTTATTATGTACATGAAAAAAGATGAATGGAACATGAAATTTGAACGTATTTGACAAATTAAGCCTTCTATATAGCATATATTGTGACTAATACTAAAAAGCTATAACTAATAATAGAGGCATACTTAATGAAACATTTTAATTTAAGATCTAAAGATAATAGGATATATTTATAAATGAATTAAAAGACAGTAATTATACATTTGAATTTTTAATGATGATAAATGACATTATTTTTTTGTAATCGCTCTCAAAATAGTATCTCATCTCTAAGTAGATTTAAGATAATAATGCTAATAGGAAGAAGAAAACACTTAGGAAAACATAAAAGTACATATGCTATAGAAGTAAAATTCTAAGGATAAATTCAAATGGAATTTTCAAACATTTAAAAATCCTGTTTTATATTTTAATTAATTAATAATTTAACCTACTGAAATGAACCCTTCTGTATACGTGATGTATGAGCAATTTGATCACATTTTTTTTCCTGATGAGAGCTAAATCTTACAAAGAGATTTTTGCCTTAAAACTTCTAGAAGGTTGTTTCCATGGACAAGGGGGATGCTTAACAAGCTTTCTTCAGCCCCAGAGTCTGCTCCCTGCCATTCTCACATTATCCACACATCTGGCAAGTGCCCTCTTTGTGCTGATGGGGTTCCTTTGATTGCTTCATGTGAGCAAGAAACCAGGAGTGTACTGCTGACATCACCCAGAGATTCCTGTTTCTCCTTCATCAGTAAATTAAATAAAATCAGTTCAAAAGGAGAGTCTGCTGCCCTAGAAGAGCGGTAGGAAATGTGTGAAATGTATCTTTGTTCTTTTGCCATGTTTTGGTATAGTAGATTCCCAGACCTGTAATACAACTACTCTTTTTAAATTTTGAGATTAGATGAAAGGTGGGCTCGAGTCAACATTTTGCACATATTAGTGTACATCATAGCTAAGGAACCTGGAGATTTGGAAATCTTCAATCATTTACAGTGGCTTCCAAACTGTGCTTCATAGGGAAACACTAATTTTATTTTTCTGAACCTGGAGATTTGTAAATCTTCAATCATTTACAGTGGCTTCCAAACTGTGCTTCATAGGGAAACACTTATTTTATTTTTCTGAACAGTAAGAAATGTATCCTTTACTTTAGAGCAAGACATTATCTTTATTTTCAAGGTTGTTTGTTGTACAAATATCTTTGACAAAATAGTGCAGAACAAAAGATAATACAAAATTCCTAGAAATTGAGAGACTTATGATTTCTTTTTAAATATATATTTATTACTGAATACTTCTATTGAAAAAGTACGAAAGACTTCAGAAATGACTGCTCAAATAATGAAAAATTTAAAATTTAAGTCAATAGTTGCAGTACATTTAAAATGTGTTGTAAATTCTAATTTCAACATTTGAACAGACTAGTTGTATTATTTTCACTTCTTTATACACAATTTTGAGTATATTTATTAGAACATTTGACCATGTGACTTCACTTGTTAGGTCAAATAATCTATGAGTTCATAGATGGTTCCCATTCTGCATCTGAGAGACTGCTGTCTTAGTTTTTAAATTCTGGGTTGTGAAGGATTTTCAAGTTCTATCTATATCCAGTGGGATTGATTAAAAATATTTGCTATTAACCTAAAAAGGGATAGAAGAAAATATACTGAAGAATTAAAAACAATTTGAAAATTTGTATTCTAAAATCATCTGTACTAAAACCATCTTCAAACAGGGATAGAGTTAATTGTTCTTGTCAATTTGATTTCACGCCTTTGAAATTTCAACTTAGAATAAAATGATATTTTAAGCTTATAATAAGAATGGAAATGATAGAAGAGAGAAAAAGATTTATAGACCACTTTGCTCAATGAAAATTGAAACACGGAAACAGTGGTCCTTAACCCTTGACTGTGTTATTAAAATCAGCAATGGAGCTTTAAAAAAATAATAATGCCAGAAGACTTTCTCAGAGGTAAGGAGTGGTCTCAGATGGCACTAGATAAGAGGGTATCTTTTGAAATTCTCTAGGTGATTTGAATGTGCAGCCTCTATTGAGAACAAGTGCACTAAATTTAAGAACCTTTTGAGGAAAAATCTCTTGATTAGCAATCTTACATTTTATTCCAGGTTCCAAAAGGCTTGCTCTATTAGGGTGGTTTCAGGTATCCATAACAGAGAACTACCTAAGTCAAGCACACAAACAAATCATATCTTTCTCTCATGCAGAAGTCCAGCGACAAGGGGTCCGAAGCTAGTGAAAGTGACTGAGCTGTTATCAGGGATTTGTTTTTCCTTTTGGAAACCTTTGATTAAGGGAAGAGAATACACACTGGAGATGAAAATAATAATGCAATGTATCAAGCAGTGCCATTTTCTTGCTCAGAGAGCCCACCATCAACTGTGTTTGGAATATTTTGTGCTAAAGTTAAATACCTTTTTTTTACTAGAGAACGTCACAGACTTTAATATAAAGATAACAACTTTCAATCTCCGAGGGAAATTAAGTATTCAGTATTTTAAAAATTTATTTGGAATGGGACCTTAAAATTCTCTCTTGCTGCCTTCCAAACACAGCATAAATATGTGCAGAATATGTGTTTAAGAAACGGTGTAATACACATTTTATTATAAGTATAAATATTTAGAACTGTACCTGTTTCTTTTATTTCTTCCTACTAAAAATTTTAGAGGAATATTATTGGATTTAAATACTTCAGAATATTAAGAATAAATTTTCAAATTTATTCTTACCCTAGTTGTTTTCATATTTGGTTTTGATCTTACAGGAACTAATTATGCCTGTCTTATTTTCAAATAACCCAAAGGAAGGGGGTTGCAGTTAATCATGAATTTTATCGTGCTACATTCATCTCTAATACTACTATTTGAGAGGAGAGTCTGGTTAATAAATTAAATAGAAAAGATTATGATAGTCTGTTTTAAGTTTCTTAGGCCTCAAAGGAAACAAATATCTTCCCATGAAGAAAGACGTAAATATATATGTATATATATGTGTATATATATATATATACATATATATATTTAAATGAATATATAATTTTTTAAATGAGATTCACATTGATGGTGCTTACACCAAGTGAAATATACTCTAATATTATGGCAAAAATTCAAGATCAATACCAGTTTAGGAAATGTATAGGCTTGGAAGTTTTAATCAAGTAAAGCTAGAAAGAACTTCAGAGGATTTGAGTTTATTTACCAATGACCAAGATATACCACCTTAAGCATGTGCACAAGGTGAAGGATCTAGAACTCTGATGAAGATTAATTCTGGAGTAGATTTAAAGAAAATTTATTAATTTTAGTATACTAATGAAATCAAGGAGCTTCAGTAAAATTTACACTTTAAAGGCAACTGCTGTTATAATTTAAATAATTATTCAATGAATGCCTAGTGAACTAAATGAATTTCCTTAGTGAACTAAAATCTCTATCACAATAGAGTTTGTATGTCTTCTGAAAAGTCAATCTCTTAGTCCTAAAATGCTATATACATAACAGAAATATGTAAAATTAAACAAATGCAAAAAAGTAAAACTACAGAAACAGTCAAAATTTATAGAAAGTTTTACAATTTTTAGACCTTAATTTACTAAGACTTTATTAAACAAAAATATTGCATTATGAATACATATCTCTTCATAATTTCTAGGAAATATCTAGATATTTTGTTGTGTATTATTACAAAAATCAGGAAATTTAGTCATTATTAATTGTATTTGCATTTTAAAGGTATGAAATGTTAAACCCAGATATGACAGCTTTTGTATTTCCAGGGGACACTGTACTTTGCTAGTAGCAAAGTCTTAACTAATCAAGAATTTTTGAGTCTTGAAGTATGCTACGTTTTGCACTGAAACAAATGGACAAAAAGGGTGGGAAGACAAAATTAATAATTCACTTTGAGCCATATATTAACAATTCACACATTGAAAGTTACAAATTATATTCCTTGATCAAAAAAGCATATAAATATATAGAACACCTAACTTTGAAATGCATTATTAAATATTGCATATAATATATATATAAACTATCAAAATATAAATTTTCTTACAGTACCACTTTGTTAATCATTCTTATCTAAATTGATACTGACTTTAGCAAATGCTATTTCTGAATCTAATTAAATTATTATTCACTTTTAAAATTTTACTTTATTAATTCCATGAAAACATTTGATTTTCATATG
Organism: Heterocephalus glaber; assembly: GCF_053883595.1. Lineage (NCBI taxonomy): Eukaryota > Metazoa > Chordata > Mammalia > Rodentia > Bathyergidae > Heterocephalus > Heterocephalus glaber. The sequence continues at coordinate 31,935,903 of NW_028258372.1, forward strand.
ACGAACCAATCCTTCTTGACTAGAATAAATGTGGTCATAATGTTTTACACTTTTGTTTGCAGCAGTATTCAGCTTGCTAATATGTTTTACGGTTTTGCATTGTTACTGACAAACGCGTTTGTCCAGTGAGCTTTCCTTCCTTTAAATGTGTCCCTTCAGTACCCAGGTAATGTTGAGCTGCCAGGAAGACTACCTGGCTCTTCCACGACAATCGTTTCAAGTTGTTTGTATAGTAGCGATCCTTGCAAATTCTGTCTCTTTCTAGAAGAAAGGACAGACCTGTCGTCCAAGAGAAAGAGAGGTTTAAGGCTGGGGATATAGCTCAGTGGTGCCTCTGACTGCCTCGCAAGCGCGCAAGGTCCTGAGTTGCATCCCCGGTACCAAAATAAAAAAATAAAAAAATTTAAAAAAGAGGTTCAACTCTGAAGCACACAAGCAATGGCGTTCTATAGATTTGCATTTCTCCTAGAAGATGACTCACCACTCTGTCAAGTGGCCCTCTTTATATGACACTATAATACTTGCTGAAATTAAAATTAAATTGAAATTTAAAATGATTAATTTTTCATTTGTAAAAACTTATTTAAGTTTGTCAGAAAATTACTGTGAATTTTGTAACTGTTAGATAACTACAAACAATAAGGAAGTAATATAATTGAACAGATATAAAGGAAATGGAATAATGAAATATTTCATTGTTTCAAAAATTTTAGTAGGGAAACAGACTAAGAATAGTTGGGGGATTGTGTAAAATTTAGTAAAGTGATAGATTTAATGAAAATCTAATAATTATACTAAACATGTATGTATTAAAATAGCCATTTAAAAATCTTGCAATTTCAGTCGCAGTCAAAGAACATTTTCTATAAAGAGCTAAGTGGAAATTAGTTTGGAGTTTATTTGCTGCATGACTTCTATCACATTTGCTCAGCTCCATTCCTGAATCATGAAAGGAGCCAAAGAAAGTATTTAACCAAATGAACATGATTGTATTCCAATAAAGTGGATTTTACAAAGTAGAGATTTACCCAGTTGACATAGTTTCCTGACATGGTTTAATTAACAATTTAATAAAAATTATTTCACTACTAATAAAAAACACCTGAAATATAGGCGCATAAAAGCTTGAAAGGAGGACAAAAAAGCATGTCAAAATTATTTCCACAAATTGTTACCTAACTATACTTATAAAAATACACTTTCAGATAAAACTTATTACTAGAGCTAAAGGAATTTAGTGTCAAATAGCAGACAAAATATTACTAAACTTAAATATATAACCTGAAAAAATCAAACTGACAGAACAATACGAGAAAGACAAATTTCAAAGTGAGGGAAAGACCACTGTTCTCTCAGTAAGTGACCAAAAAAAACCCAGGTCAAAGTGTATTAAATATGTAAAGGAATTGAAATACATGAAAATTTTAGGATGTGAAAGTAAAAATTGTCTTATCAATAGTTGTAGAACTCTATATAAATGTTACCAGCAATTTTATTATCTATATATTTTAAGTCATAGTATTATCACTTTTTAGAATCAGCTTATTTGCAATTTTCTATACATTTATACTTCCATTATTCTTAAATTTCTCCCTCAATATTTGTGCTTCTTTCTGCCCCAAGCATCCTTTATTAATCTTCAGTGTCATTCTTTTGGTGCTAATTTCTGAGGCTTTGTCAGAAAATTATTTCATATTTTGCTTTTGTTTTCAGAAAGGCACATTTTTGCCACATAGAAAATTCTAGAGTTAGCAGTTGTTTTTTTAATTTTGGTAATATAAAGATTCAATTCCATTTTTTGTGTGGGTTTCAGTTTTTCTTGAGAAGTTAGCTGTGAAAATTATTTTTGCTTTCTTTAAAGAAATATGTTTCCTCTCCTCTCATCTGTCTGCTCTTAGATTTCTCCTTCATCCTTGATGATCAATACAGGACTTTGGCACTGATATGGCTTGATTTATATTCTTTACAATTTTATTCATAGAACTTCTTAAAATTGTGCTTTTATAAGATTTTAAAGATATTGCATGTATTTCATTATTTCTCTTTCCCTCTCATTCTTTGAGTCCATTCTAATATGTTAGATCCAGTCACCATGCTCCATATATATATTATATATATATAATTTGAAAATGACAGATAGCATATATATATATAATAATTTCATTATAGTCTCCAGATTGTCAGTAAGTGACTAAATTTATTAATCACCCAGATTAGTCCCACTGGCAGATTTGAGATTTTGTAAGACAGTATATTTTAGTTTCCTCGAGTTCTATACAGTTTGTGTGAGTTCCAACTGAACAAAGGAGTTTTTAAATCAGTAACCCTTTCTGCCACTGATCTATGTATGACCTGCAGTTTTAACTACACATCTCGTCACTTCCTGAGCTATGTTCAGCTCTGCAGCCTCTCATTTTGCTTCTCTGATTTTCAGCTTTATAAACGACCAACACCGCAGGAGAAAGAGTGGGTTTGAACATTTCCCTCTTTATTTTTTTCACCTTGTCTCCCCTCCCGACCTCTCTTTTTCTTCCCTTCCTCTCCTCTTCAGATTGTCAGCATTTGGATTTCTTGCTAAGTCTCCAGCATTCCTATGGCTTCCCATGGAGGTTAATTTCCAGTCTGTGTATTTTTTTTACATGTTCTCAGTGATATCCAGGTTAAGTTCATCCATGAATTACTAAAAGAAGAAATATTCCTTACACAGGTAATGGCCTTAATTGAACAAGAAAACACAGAAATATAGGGCATCGATATTTACAATGAACCCTGCTTTGAATGAGATATATTTAAGATAACAGTGGGAAACACTAACATATTTTCAGATAGCTGTTGGAGACACAATGTCATTCAGTGATTTTTACGTTAGACTAAGGCTGAATATTAAATTTATTAATGTGGGTGAAAAACAGACCATTAAAGATCTAGATCTACAGTAATGTAATAAGAATAGAGTTTTAGAGATCAAAAACTACATGTCTAGAAATAATCTTTGTAAAATTCAAAAATTAGACTTGAATAGAGGATAAAGATATTGGGTAAAAAATGTTAGGAGTAAGCAAAAAGGAAGGAATAAAATCAGGATAATATGTTGCTCTGAAAACTGAAAGAAGAAAAATATTTAAGAAGAGAATAATCAGTAGCGAAAAACAAATTGCACATTTGAGTGAGATGAATCCACTCACAGAGGTCGTTATCCATCATCTTCATTTGAACTGTGGAGTAGAGAACAGAAATAAATGGAATAAAAATGAATAGCACAATGCTATTATTATTTTCAGCAATTTTGTGAACTAGAAAGCCTTCAAATTCTCCTACTGTACATCAAATAATATTGTCCACAATAGAACAAACATCATTTTAAATGCATAGTTGAATTTGCAGGAACATAAAAAAAATCCCTATAGGCTAGAAACAACAAAAACACTGGAAACAAGGCTGTGAATTGAAACAGAAACCAGTGTTTTTCATCTCTGTAACAAAAACCTTGTATTTAAAATATATTTCAAAATATAATTCATATTAGAAAATGCTGAAAATAAATGATAAACTTGCACGAAACAAACATATGAGGTGGAGTTAAAACAAATTAAAGTGAAATGGAGGGCAAAAGCATGTATTCAGTCAGGAACACTAAAAAATAATGAGCTAATTCAGACATGGAAAGTAAAAGGATAAAAAGAACAAATCCAGAGACAGTGGGAATGGAATGGAAAAATATAAAGTTCAAAGACAAACTTAATAGATTGAGTATAATTGAGAGACTCAATAGACCTAGAAATTTGTTCTTTAAAAGATGAAAAAAGTCTTTGTCAAGGTGGGACAAAAATAGAGTAGAAAAAAATGACACTATGACATTTAAAGAAATACAACAGAATCTGAACAACTTCTAACTAATGGATTTGGCATATCAAATAGTTAAACTTGGCAAATTAGATGATTTTGTAGAAAACTGGTAGTGGTTTAAAATAATCCAAAGGAAAAATGAAAGCTGAATAAATATGTAATGATTATAAAATGACTCAGCAGTAAGTCTATCCACAAAAATAAAATAATCATAAAAAATCAACAACGATAATTTTGAAATTATGTAATTTTGATATATTGTATCAAACATTCTAAGGATATATTTTTTTCTAAATCTTTCTAAGGCGATGGACAATTTTACATTGATTGGAAACCTTCATTAAAAATCCAACCCAGTGGATGTCAACATGTAACTCTTTGTACTAATTATGTGATGTATCAATGCACTAAGTAGAGCGTTAGCAGCCCAAATTCACCCAAATATTTTTCAAAACTAGTATATATTGATCAGATTAGGTTGTTTAAAAGGATGTAAGTCTGCCTTACCAGTTAAAATTGAATGATAAATGAGTAAGCACATTTAGAATATAAACTCTGTACAATTAAAATTATCGTTTGAAATATTACCCTTAATAAGTAGCTCGTGACCCACACTTCTCAGGGTGTTCCTAAAAGAGCTTGTTCTCACCTCTGAGGTCTGGGCGATGGAGTTTCATGCGGATGAACTGACAGGAAGTAGAAGTCCAGTAGCCGGCACATGGTGACAGCCAGATGACCAGAACGCAGGATATGGTGTTGAATACCAGGTGTGATGTGCTGAGCAAGGGCAGAGATGTTCTAGTTGGGCACTGCGCAGAAGAGCTATGGAGAGGAGTGAAAGATGCCGTCTTTCCGTTGGTTTTCCTGGGCCATCACGGAGAACTATTGTCCATGTATTATTGTACAGTGGACATTCTTACCTGCACTCTGGTCACTTTTTGAGTCATTGCTGTGGCTTGTATCTAGATGTCCCCCCAAAGCCTCATGTGTGCAGATGTAAGGGTTTTCAGAGCTGGCTGGATCTAGGGCATGTGACTGGGATTAAGGGTGTATGGTACTAAATTATTCCACTGATTGGAATTAGCATAGTTCTGGGGGCAGACAATGAAACCCTACCCTGGGCGTGGTGGCACCAATCAATAGGCTTATAGCCTGGATGGAATATAAAGGGAGAGAAGGAAAACAGGCTTTCTGCTGCTGAATTCTGCTGCCACGTCATGAGCTGTCTCTCCTCTGTGATGCCCCCTGCCATGCCACTGCCTTGGAGCCAGCTGATTATGGACTGAAACCTCTACAAACTGTGAGCTAAATAAACCTTTCATCCTTTAACTTTGAGTTTTGGGTATTTTGTCTCAGCAATAAGAAAAAATAACTAAGAAAGTCATCAGAATATATTTCCAGTAGATGTCATTTGCATCCTTATCTGATGTGTTTGTGATGTGGTAATTCTTGAATTCATGTGTTATAGTGTGACTAGAAACTATTTCCTAACCTTCAAGACACTTCATACATTTTATAAACTTTAAAAAAATACCTCTTTAGTTACATATAGATCCTTAGAGTACAGTGGGTATCTACTCTGTTACATTAAAAAATTAATTTTCTAGAACAGTTACTGAAAGTGAATAAGGGTTACCATATAAAAGAGGTTATGTTAAATACATGTTTTAGCGTGAATTAGACTAATTTTTTCCAAAAAATGACAGTTTAGGAAAATTAAATTTTGTCTTATAAGTTGATATGATCCAATGGTATTTTGATTCAAGAACACATTTAGTATTACATATTATAGGGGTGCTTAAATTTTTTAGGATTCTAGTTCACATGTTTTGTTATACACAGTAAGATATCTATATTAATTATTTTGTTTAGATGGAATGCTGCTTACAAGTATATGTATTTACCTTGCTTTTAAAAGAAATCTTCAAAGTGTCTCTGAACATGACCAAACACTTGGAATTATGCATTAGCCCTTGGACATAGTTTCTAATTCTGTTAAGTGTACCATTTTATTGTTCTCACATCTTTCATTAAGTAACAGTATTTTCTTTCTTTCCTTCTTTCCTTCTTTCCTTCCTTCCCTCCCATTCCCTCATTCCTTCTTTCCCTTTCCTTCCTTTTTTCATTCTTTCTTTGTCTATTTTTTTTTTTCAGTACTGAGGATGAAAGCCAAGGCCTTCCCACTGAGTTACAGGTCAAGCCCATTTTTAAATTTTGAGACAGGGACCTGCTAAGTTGCCTAGACTGGGCACAAACTTGCTGTCCTCTTGCCTGAGCTTCCCATCACCCAGAGTGCTAGGACTAAAAGTTTATGGCACAAATCCAGCTCTTTTCATTAAAAATTTAATCAACAACACTTTTTTTTTATGTTCATGGTGTACTACATGATGGCTTTAATGTGTGTACACACAGGCTCACATACAATAGAATTTGTAAGTAACAGGCCCATTATGTAATATACTTATTAGTTTGTGGTAAGAACACTTAAATCTATTCTCTTAACAATTTTCAAGTGTCCAGCACATTGTCATGGACTATAGTCATCATGTTAGAATGTTTTTTGAATTTTTTCTAACTAAAATTTTATATCCTTTTATCAACATCTGCCTAACACACTAAACCCCTCAGACTCTGTGATGATGTTCAAAATAAAATAATCTGGAATATATATATATATATTTTTATATATATCTCACATGAATGTACACAAAAACGAATGTATGTGTGTATAAGCACATATACACATATAAATATTATATAAACATACAAAAGTTTGTGTGTGTGTGCACACAAACATATATATTATTAAGCAAGGAAGTTTCTAATTTTAAAAAGAGCTGTTGACTTCAACTCTATAGGAACTTCATACATAATGACAAAACATTAAACCATCCCCTTAAAAATATAAAGATTCAGAATGTTTAGATTTTCTATTGACTATTGTCCTGCAATTCTTTCCATATACCTAACTACAGTATAAAGTTCAATAAGGATAAAAAGCAAGGTGTAGTGGCACATGCCTGTAGTTGAAGTATTCTGGGATGCTAAGGCAAGAGGTTCTTAAGTCTGAGCCCAGCCTAGGCAACTTGAAAGCTTAGAAGACCTGTCTCAAAAAAAAAAAAATAAATAAAATTTGAAATAAAATAATATCACAAATATATTTTGATAAATCTCTACTGTCACTATTGGCTTACATTTAATCCTGTGACTGAATTGAAAGATATTGGGTAGTATTGTATAAATTTTCTTCCATCTCTGTTGAGCATATAACTGGTTGGGACTCTACCATGACTCCATGAGGAAATTTAATTTTATTTTTAGAATAAATAGCACATGGAAGCAGAATTATGTATTGTAGTAAGCAAGGATCTGAGCCACATTCTCACAGTAAATGATTTACTAAAACATGAAACAAACATAGCAGAAAATCTTGCCGTTAGTAAACATTCCCATATGAATACCACTGCTGTTTTTAGTATTTTTTGTTTCCACTGTGAATTCTTGCTTTAAAAATTCCATTGCTATTGACAGATAGATAGCAGCTCCACTCAGCGTTTGGTGGATTATACCTTCTTGTTGAATATTCATACTTTAAAAACTGTTGAATATTCCAGGGAAACTAATTGCATTGATAGATATATTTTCAAGTTTGATATAAGATACTATAATTAGATACTAATTACCTAAAACACCATTACCAAGGGAGCAGGAAGAGTAAGTTTGGGAGGTTAACTCATAAAGCCATCAATAGTTAACCTCAGTTTACACTATGAAAAGCTATAGTTTCAGAGAAAACAAATAACTGACTGGTACACATAACGATGGAAGAGAGATGAAATTCATAATTACACAATTGTAACAAATACAATGTAGAAAATATAATTTAGAGCCCATTGGCTTCTTCACAAAAGTAAGATAAAAACTACAATTTAGATTCTCTCAGAAAGAATATGTCTTCAGCAACTATACAGACATCAATACAAGATGAAAAATAAAATAATCAGGAGATGTAAAAACCACCAAAATAATAATAGTTTTCTGGTCTCTTACAACAGAAGTCTATACCTACAATTTGCTTGAGGAAAGAATCAAGTTAATTATCTTAAGAAAGCTTAATGATCTATGAGAGAATGCAAAAAGACATTTAATTGATATCAGGAAAAAGCTACACAAACAAAATAAAGAGTCTTGAAGACATTGAAATTATATACAAGCATCCAGCAAAAATTATGAAACTGAATACACAAGGAATAAAATGGCAAATGTAATAAAGAATGTACCACAGAAGAAAGATTTTAAGAATTTGAGTACAAGTTGCTTGAAAGTTTGTAGGAAGAGAAGGAAATTTAAGAAAAAGATTGAAAATGAGTAATGAAATCCTGTAGACTTAATGGAGCAGCATTCGAACTGCTAAGTTTTACCTTATACTAATATATATATATATATATATATATATAGAGAGAGAGAGAGAGAGAGAGAGAGAATTACCATATCTCACAAGAAGCAACTATTGAAAGTAGCTAGTACTCTTAAGTCTGAGGCATAAAGGCAAATATTGAAGCAATTAAGGACTAGAATCTTAAAAGAAGAGCATCATAAAGCCGCGTGTTGGCTGAACTCGCAGGAAGGTATTTTGGACTTAGGACATCTTTGAGGAGGATGATTTAAGAGAAACCACCAACAGTGTGAAGAGACAACCCACAATGTGGGAAAAATTTTTACCAGTTGTTCTTCAGACAAAGGTCTCTATCTAGAATACATAAAGAACTTAAAAAAAATCAGAGCTCTCAAATTTAAAGACCCAATCTATAAATGGTCAGCTGAAATAAACAGACATTTCTCAGGCAAAGAAGTAGAAATAGCAAATAAACATGAAAAAATGTTCAACATCACATGTCATTCAAGAGATCCAAATGAAAACAACACTGAGATTCCACCTCACCCCAGAAAGAATGGCTGCTATCATGAAATCAACCAATAACAAATGCTGGAGGGGCTGTGGGGAAAGAGGAATCCTGCTCCACTGCTGGTGGGAGTGTAGACTGGTACAACCACTGTGGAAATCAGTATGGAGATACCTCAAGGCACTAGGATTGGAAGTCCCATTTGACCTAGCTATTCCTCTACTGGGTATCTTCCCAAAAGAATTAAAAGAATCATAACAGAGCGATATATGTGCACACATGTTCATAGCGGCCCAGTCTGTAATGGCTAAAAGTTGGAAACAGCTCAATTGCCCATCGACTGGAGACCGGATAAAGAATTTTTTTTTATGAAGTGGAGTACTACTCAGCCATAAAGAATGAGAAATTAAAGTCATTTATAGCTAAATGGATGCACATTGAGGCATTACTCTTAAGTGAAATAAATAGGACAGACATATGAATATCTAATAGTTTCTCTAGTTTGAGAAACTGGAAGTGTAAATAAGGATCAAAAGACATAATAGATAATATGAAATAGGAAGAAAAGGTCCAAAGGGGAAGGAGAAGTGGGAGGGGTTGGGAAAAGGAAAGAAAAGAATTAATATGAGAAAAGCAAAAAATGGAAACAAAGTCTTTGTAAATAGGGAGGGATGGAGGGGTTGAAGGGAGGGCAGGGGAAGGGGCAAAAATAAGAACCAAGAGAGATTATATAAAGGTACAAATTTCCAATGATGAATGTCATTATATTGTATGCCTAAAATGTACCAATGAAATTAATTAAAAATAATTTAAGCTTATATTACTAAAATATGTGCTTCTTTTAGAAGGAAATTAAAGTGTGATTGGCAAGTTCTCACTTGTATTTGGATTGACACATTTACTGGTGTATTTTGCCTTTTACTGTAGCATTCTGCTGCACGTTTCTGAATAACATAGCTTTTTCTGCCCCTTTTAAATTAATTTTGTAAACTCTTGTCATCACACTGAAAGCACTGATGAGAACTTTATTCTTTTTTCTATTATAAAATCAACTGTAAAATTTTCAGAAAAAAAGCCCAGAGAGATAAAGACTGAATTTATGTCTTTTAGAAAAACTGTAAATTATATTCAACTGTTTACACATAAAGAAAACCTGTTCCCGTAGAAAAATATATAGGATACATTCACAAATAAATGGAAACAAGCAACACATACTAAGGCAATATAGAACACAGAAGAAAGATTATTTGCTTATTGGCATAGTTAACATGTAAACAAGCAGCAAACTAGAAATGCAGTTTTAGGTATCACATCTATAGTCTTGAAGTAGGATTTATCCCAGAGGTACATTTACCAATCAATAAATTTAAAACATCGTATTAGTACAGTGAAGAACAAATACACTATAACTTGGTAGATGCAGAAGAAAGATTCAATAAATTTCAATACCACTTCTTGATAAACATTTTCAATGAGTTAAATGTGAAGGAACTTACCTTAAAATATTAAAGGTGCATCTCACAGCCAGTATCACACTGAATGGGAGAAAGCTGAAATCACTTGTTTTAAGAGCAGAAACAAGATATTGTTGCCCACTTTACCACTCTTCTTCAATACAGTATTGGAAGTCTTTGGAAGGAAAAGTTAGTCAACAGCAGCAAATAATGGGCCTCAATTAGAAAAGAGAAAGTGAAATCTTGCATAAGAGTGTTTACAAATAACAATTTGAGACATCCAGAAAACTACTCCATAAAAGCTTTTAGAACACATAAATTAATTTAGTAAAGTTGAAGGATACAAAACCAATATACAAATAACATTAGCACTTGTTTAAACCTATAATGAACTCAGAAATAGAAATCAGAAAGAAAACTTATTTACAATACCTACCAAATTAAAATATTTAGGAATAAATGTAGTCAAGGAAAGTAAAATATCTTTATAATAGAAATTACATTGACAAAAGAAACTGTAGAAGACACAAAAACCTGAAAAATATTCTATGTTCATAGATCAATATTGTTAAAATTACTATATTATTAAAAGTAATGTACAGATTCAATGCAATCTTCATCAACATTATCAAGGATATTCTTCACAAAAATAGGAAAAATTATCCTAAAATTTGTAAGGCACCACAAAAAACTCATAATATACATCTATTATAATTACATTTATTGATTCTTGGTATTATTTTTGTGTAATCAGTGTTCTGTTCAGGAAATCATTGTCTATGCCTATATCATTAGGTGTTTTACCTATTTTGTCTTCCAGCAGATTCAATGTTTCAGTTTTTATATCTAGGTCTTTGATTCATTTTCATTTTATTTTACTACATGGTAAAATATACGGATTCTTCTGCATGTGAATAACCCATTTTCCCAGCACCATTGGCTAAAACGGCTATCTTTCCTCCAGCGTGATTCAGACCCTTTTTCAAGATAGGATGATTATAGGTTCATGAGGCTGTTTGTGTGTCTTCTGGTCTACATGTCTACTTTTGTGCCAGTGGCATACTGTTTTCATTACTGTAGCTTTATGTCTTGAAGTCTGAAATTGTAATGCCTTTAGTTTTAATCTTTTTGCTCAGGATTTCTTTGTCTATTTTATGTCTCTTCTGATTGTATGTAAAAATTAGGATTGTTTTTGGTAGTTCTTTGAAAATTTCTAGTCCTCTCTCTCTCTCTTCCTTTCTCTGTCTTTCCTTCTTGTATCTCTCTCCCTAATTCTACAAAATCAATGTTAATAACATTTCTTGTGTATTTGTATGTGTGTGTACATGTACACTGATGTGTGTGTGGGTGTGTGTGTTCTTGTACTGGAAAACAAAACAGTTTAAAATTTCTCTACTCTTTTTGAGATTATTTAGTATTGGTTGTGAAGAAACAGAAAATGGAGATAGTGAATGGGTCAACATTAAACAAGAAATAGGTTGTATAGTTTAAAACTAAAAATAATTTGCTTATATCATTTGTAATTTTATTCCTCACAAAGCTCTGAGAATTCTAGTGAAGCATTCTAGTTCTCTTAATATATCAATTACATTAAAAGTCATATTACTGCAAACACGTGTGTATATCAGAGAAAGCATTAAATAAGAGATTTATAGTACAGAGTAACATTCAATTAAAAATTTAAAATATGATTTATTCAAAGATGCCTTGGAATTATTAAAATGTGGAATGTATGGGAATTTTTTTATTATATATAAGAACTTATGGAGGGACAGGGAAGGGGATGAACAAAAAACGAATCAAAATGTATTATGTATGTGTACCAACTCCACACAAGAAATGCAAACATTATGTATTGGAAACACACACTAAAAAATATACATTAAAATAGAATCTAAATGTGAATCAATACATGTAAAATCAGTACATGTATAAAGCATATGTAAATGTAATTTAAAAGATACCACAAATTATCAATTTTTTCATGATTCTTCTAATTGGGTAGGCTACATAATGATTCTATATTTAAGGAGAATCCTATCTTTGTCTTTAGTAACTCCAGTTTTCTTCACTCCTTAATACCAAAAAGTTATATTTTCCTGATTATATAATTAATAGCAGAAATTTATGAGGGTGAAAATACAAATAACATTATGCAACAAAATTCAAATATCCAAGTTAAGCACTTATAAGAATTTTATAAAATAATCTAGGAAAATATTATATCATTAAGTAAGTGATTTTTATATAGCATTTTTTGGTTTTATTATATTTTATTTGATGCATAAGAACTGTACAAATTGATGAGGTATTACATATACATGTATATATTGTATAGTAATGAAATCAAGGTAATAGTATACCTATCACTTTAGTTAGCTGAAAATAAATGTTACAACTCAAAATAAAGCAAAAGGGTCACTGATGAACACCTCTAGTGTCATATCCGTAGATTTTGATATAGGAATCCTTTACAAATAGAGCAAATAATTAAGGAGTGTTGAAGTCCCCAACAATATTTTATTTTATTTTTTGGAACTGACATTTTCACAGATAGTTTCCATGCACCGTGGGGCAATATCCATTAGAGAATTTCTACAGTGGAAGAAGTCAGAGAACATCTGTAATATTGTAGCAAATGGAAAAGAGAAATGGCTTCATTAAAAACAGGAAGATTAGAGTCCAGTAGAAGGACTAAGTTAACAAACAAGCTGAGCCAGTTCTCTATTAAATTAAAGGTAGAGAGGAGATGAACTTTCAGCATTATTTATATTTGTATCTCCTTATTTATATATGCCAAGCACATTAAATACCAAAATATAAACCAAAAGAACTACAATAAGCATAAGTGATTACTTATATATTCTTGGGGTTAAAAAAGACTTTCTAATTGTAACTTATTAGGCATATATTAGATGAAAAAGCGGTTACTAACTCAGCATATACCTTCTTTACTAAATGCAGTATTGCTGGGCAATAATGAAAACTGTAATACTACATTTTTGCGATCCTTTCCTCTATTTAACATATATTTCACTTTAATTATGAAAACTAAACTTGGCATTCTTCTCCATGTGTTTAATTTTAAATGCCACATCAGGAGTATTTGTCTATTAAATGATTTTTTCAAACTTTGAGAGGACAGATAATTTTTATGTTGTATATATAAGTATAACTTTAAAAGTGAAAAATTCATAATATTCTAAATGTGGTGATTGCAAAGGAAAGAAAAATAGAAGCAATAAAATTGGCATGGCCAATCTATTATTTTAGAATCTGCCCAGCCCAAGCTGGAATGGTACTTGTTCTTTGAAAGATAGTCCCCGTGTCTTCCCACTCCTGCCATATGGATAGCCATATGGTTACGATTCCCTTCAAATCTTTTCTTAAATGTCATTTTATCAGGGAATCCTTCCCTAACCACACAACACATCACATCTCCCCCTCATTCTGCATAAGTTTTTCAGCTTTATAATAACAAACTGATTTTAATTTTATTTGGCGATTTTCTTTGTCCACGGGGCTGTAAATTATAGCAGAGGTTGTGTGCTTTATTATCTATTTTATTTCCAATAACTGGAAGAGTGGTACAAGGAATGTGATAAAACTCATGTAATATTTTGAATGATTAAATAAATGAGAAACATATATATATATATATATGGCATGTAGTAGTTACGGGTGTCTTATACAAATCTTTCAAGGTAATTTCCAAGGTTTTTCTCATCTAACTAAGCAAAGAAAGGCTGCCCAGTCTTGTGATGCAGCAGTGTAGTTTGCAAGGTTCTTGAATATCCGTTGCTGTATTTCCAATATTGTGGCAAAGGGTGACCTAAAAGGAGATTGACAAGAACAAGGAAGCAAAGATGAAAGATTAAAAGGATAAAGTCCAAGTGAGAAATGAGTTTCAGATTCCAATCACACTTAAATCAGAGTCCCATGTGTCCTTGGCATGGAATAGTTATACAAGCAATATATTCTTCTTTTCCTACTCTTTTTATTTTTAGTTTTTTGTCACTTTCAGCCAAGAGTTCTGGCTGATTCTATTAGAATCATAAAACGTGTTGTAACAATGCAAAACTGCAAGCACTCAAATAATTCTCAGTGGGTTTAAAAAGTAAAAAAGTAAAATTTATAACTAAGAAGACTTTTGCATTAAAAAATGAAAAAATATTTTGATTGTAAGAGAGAAAATTATTTTTTTGTTGTCTCAAATTCAACACTAATATGGGAGTCTCCCCTCATTAATAGTGAATCAGTGTAATCCCAAAGCAATTTGGCTAAAATATTAGCAATGATTTAATTATTTCCTAGCTAGATCTATACTTATTTTTTCTTGGGTTTTATTTTTGAAATTTGCAAAACTTTTTGCTCATATGTGGGACCATATTTAATTTTTGTGTATTAAGCCTGCTTCCAATGACTTGCTATCATTATTTAAGACTTTGAAGATTACATTTCACTGATATTTTAGGGATTTCTTCATATAAAATGATGCAATATACATCATGTGCAAATACATATTTAATTAATCTATTTTCCTATTATTATTATGTTTATTATTATTTGTTGTGCTAATAAATTTCCTAGTCAAGTTTGAAAGGCAATGTTGAGAATAGTCTTTCTTTTTTTCTGATCTTTGGAGGAAAACAGCATTACATTAAATATGATGTAGATTGTAGAATCAAGTATGCACTTTTTATTAATTTAAGAGGCTCTGTTATCATACAAGATTTCTAAGTGGTTCTATTTTGTCATGAATGAATGCTGGATTTTGCTAAAATGTCCCTGCTATGTAGCATAAGTCCCAATTGGTCAAGGAATATGATTTATTTTATATAATGTTAGATTTGCTAATGTCATGAAGAGAATTATTGCATCTGTGTTAATATAAATGTAGTTATTTCTTATAAAGTATTTATCTCTTCTTATAAAGTATTTTGATATTAAAATAATGCTTATCTCAGAATAAGTTAGGAAATATTATTTCTAATTCTGCACACAGTGTTTTGGAATTGGTATATATATAAGCATATACTACACTTTAGTATTAGTATATGTATATGTATAATTTATTTTAATTAAGAAATAGTAATATATAATCAAGGAGTACAGTTATGGTTTGATAAATGTATACTTTTTGGAATAATTAAATCAATCTAATTAGAGTATCCATTTCCTCAAAACTCATATTTTCTTTGTGGTAAAAACATGTGAAAATTCTTTTTTTTAAGCTATTTGAAATATACATTACTATTAACTATAGTGACTTCGCCATAAACTAGAACAGCAAAAGTTATTCATTCTATCTCACTGAACTTTGTGCTTGTTGACTAATATCTCCCCTTTCCTCCTCTAAACCACACTCCAACTTCTGGTAATCACCACTTTACTTCTATGAGTTCCATATTTTTAGATTCCATGTGATCATATAGTACTGGTCTCTCTGCACTAGTTAAGTTTCATTAATTTAGCAAAACATAATCTCAGTTGTCCACACTGAAAATAACAGAATTTATTACTTTTTAGGGCTGAGTAGCTTTCCATTGTGCATATATACCATATTTAAAAAATTTGAAATACATTTAACTGATTCATGTATACAAAATTTGTACATATTAATGCAGTACCACGTGATATTTGGCTATATGCAGTGTGCATTGTTTAAATCAGGTTAATCATATCTACTTCCACACATATTTACTGTTCTTCTGTGATGAAAGCATTCAAAATCCTTTGTTTCTGGCCTTTTGAAATATAAAGTCCGTTATTTTTATCTATAGTCACCATGCTATGCAATAACACAGCAGAACTTCTTACTGCTATCTAACTGTAATTTAGTACCTTCTGATCAACATGGCCCCACATCTCCTTCTGTGCTATTCTTCACTTTTGGTAACCATATTTCTATTCTCATTTTGGATGGGATCAAATTTTGTATATTCCACATATGGATGAGATCATTGGTACTGGTATTTGGGTGCCTGGCTAAATTCGCATAACAAAATGATCTACAGTTCTGTCCCTGGTGCTGCAAATAACATGGTTTCCTTTTTTTTATGGTTTCATTTAAATGTTACTGAGTATATGTACCATATTTTCTTTGTTTTTCCAACTATGAGTGCTTAGGTTATTTCCTTATCTCCACTATTGTGAATAATGCTACAATAAACACAGGGATGCAGATATATCTTTGTTAAACTGATTTCATTTATTTGTGATATATATTGAGTTGTACAATTGCTGGTCAAATGATAATTCTATTTTTAGTGATTTATAGATCTTTATAGTGGTTTTTTTGTTTTGTTTTGTTTTTTGTACCAGGGATCGAACTGAGGACCAAGGGGTCTTTATAGTGTTTTACAAAGTAGACTACTACTCACAATATCAACAGCAGTGTTAAGGGGTTCTATTTTCTCTATATCCTTGCCAGCATTTGTTACTTCATACTTTTGATAATGCCCAATCTAATACATATGACGTAGTATCACTCTACTTTCAACGTGCATTTCTCTTATGATTACAGACGTTGGGAATTTTCTCATATTTCTGTCGGTCATTGGTTTTTCTTTTTTTCTTTTTTTTTAGAAATGTCTATCAAGTATTCTGCCCACTTATATTAGGGTTGTTTTGCTTGTTTTTGAGCACACTGTGTTCCACTTAAGTATACTTCTGCTATTATTGTTTATCCAATATATGGTTTGTAATTTTTTCTCCCAATGTATAAGTTGTCTGTTGACTCTATTGTTTCACATTCTTTACTGAAGCTTTGTAGTTTGACTTATTACTATTTATCTATTTTGGTTAGCATTGATTGTACCTTTAGGATTTTATATGGGAAATATCTGCCCAGGCCAATGTCATGGACCATTTACCACATATTTTCTTCTAGTAGTTTGTAGTTTCAGTTCTTACATTTAAATATATATTTAGTTCAATTTGAGTTGATTTATTTATTAGCCTGAGATAATTTCCAATGCTACTTATCAAAGAGACTTTCTTTATCATCTTGTATATTTTTGAGACCTTTGTGTGGAATCAGTTGACAACTATTAATGAAACTCAATTGGCTGAGATATATGGGTATAATACTGGAAGTTGTTTGTGTAACCAGCAAATCTATTGAACTTGTTTTTCATTTCTAATAGCTTTTGGGTTCAGTCTTTACAATTTCCTATGCATATGATAATGTTGTCATCAAAAAGGGGCCAATTTTACTTCATTCTTTCCTATTTGATTTCATTTATTTCTCTCCCTTGCCCAAATGATGTGTCTAACATTTTCAGTAATATGTTTATGAAAGTTTTAATCATCTTAATATATAGACTTGTCATATATAGTCTTTAGCTGTGGTAACTTTTTTTTATACTTAAGTGGTTAAGAGTGTTTATCAAGAAGGAATATTGTCAAATACTTTTTTATCTATGAAGATTATCACGTGGTTTTTTCTACATTCTGTTAAGGGTGTATCATATTTATTGAATTACATATGTTGAGACAAACTTGAATCCCAGGATAAATTCAGTTGATCATGATGAATGATATTTTATTGTACTATTTATTATAGTTTGATAGTATATTTCATTCTTAATATGTATGATAGTAGACATTTTTTGCTTTATTTGGGGGGAATTTATCAATTACTGATTTAATTGACAGATTTCACTATTATAATTACCATTTTGGGGGGGGGTACCGGGGGTCAAACTCAGGTCCTTGCACTTTCAAGAGAGGCAGTGAAACCACTGGGCTAAATCCCCCGGCCCCTATAAATATCTTTTAATAGTTATGCATATATTGATAGACATGACATGTATGTTACTATTATTGTTGTTCATGATATTCATTCATTGTCCTTATAATGTCTATAAAATAAGAGTAGCAAAATCTTCCCTTTTTTTCTACATATTGGAGGACTTTATAAATAATTAGAATCTTTTATTTTAAGTATTTTGTATAATTTAACATTAATCCATTCAGGACCTTAATTTTCTTTCTGTAAGTGATTTCAACTAAAAATCACTTTGTTTAATAAATATATGACAACGTGTTTTCTTCTACAGGTAAGGTTAATACTTTTAATTTTCAAAAATATTGTCCATTTTATTTAATATTTTAAGTGGGTTTATGAAGTTGTTATAAATATCTCATTATATTTTATATCTTCAGCATATCTGGGGAGATCTCATCTATAATTTTTGCTATTTGTAATTTGTGGCCAACACAGCTTTCATCAATAAGATTAGATATTGATCATTTCATAAACAGTGTATTTCATTTTAATTTTCTCCATTTTTTTTCTCTTTTCTGTTTTTCTATATCTATTATTTTTAATGGTTTGTTTCATTTACCCTTTTTCTAATACATGTGTTGATAGGATATTTTAATATAAGCTATCATAAGTTTCTTCTGATTATGGCTTTATTTGCATTCAGTAAGTTTTAATATGCTTTGCATGTGCTTTCATTCAATTCCAGATATTTTCTAAAATATCCTTAAATTCTTCTTCAAATCAGAGGCTACTTATTAGTTATCACATATTGGTTAGCTTTCCTTTGCTGGAACAACTTGCCCGAAGCCTACAAGTTAAAGAAGGTAAACTTATTGGCTCACAGTTTCAGTGGATCCAGGTGATGGTTGGCTGGCACAAGGTAGGCACATTATGGTGAAGGGTGTTCTAAAACAAAACTGAGGAACAGTTGCAGAGAAAAAGTGGTGCAGGACCAGATATGGTATTCAAGATGATGCCTCCAGGACCCAGCCGGGGAAACCCAGAAGTCTGCTTTACTAATCTCCTGTGTGGTTCCCAAACCAAACAAGACACCACAATTAAATCTAACCACTACATTCAACACCTTGTCAACTTGACACCCAAAAAACACATCTTCTTAAAACATAATCTCCAAATAAAGAAAATAACAAGTTTGTAATTCCACCTGACACAATATGACTATCAAAATGCACTAATTCCTTCCCCAATGCTACAACAGTTTTATTATTTTTCAAAAATCTGAGCCAAACTCTCTTTTGAGATTCAGGCAAACTCTGAGCTCTGAAGCTCTGTAAAACTAGAAAACAAATTTCATAGCCTCAATATACAATGACACAGAGTAAACATTCCCATTCCATAAGGAAAGAATAAGGAGATAGAAAAAAAAATCAGCCGAAAGCAAAACTGAAAACCAACAGGAAAGCCTGTATCTCCATGTTTGGCATCTAGAGCACATTCTGGTAATGTACCAATTTTAGAGGGCTTGGGTATTCCTGCCACAGTGGCCTTGCTGGATTCAGACCACATGGCCACTCTTTTGGACTTATTCTACTAATGGTCTTCCAATTTTCTTAGTAGATGTTCCATGTTACTGTATCTTTGATTCCCTGGGTTCTTCACTGCACATTTGGCTTACTGCTCTCTCATGAACTCTTTGCCTGGCCTCTCAGTTACTTGATCTGTGTGGAAGACCAGACCCCACAACACCCACATTCATCAAGTTACCAAAATCAGTATCACAAATGGCACCAATGTCTGCTGTGAGTGGAAGCAGTAGCCAGGCCTCCTTGAACCACGACTGTAGTGGCCTTTTTATGCCTGGATGGCTGAACAAAGAAGAATTAATTCTAGGATATTGGTATCTAGGAGAGTTTTCTCAAGTAGGGCACCCAGGAGCTTGCATCTCAAATGAAAAGTTTATACTTTTACATCTATTGGCCTTCAACAGGTAGCATCTTGTTGATTCCAGAGATGCCCTCATGCCATCTTCCTTCTTTGGCTATTTAAAGTACCTGCTTTCATTTTAATGGTGCTAATTTCTTCATACCTTCAGCCATACCTTCCTTGGTACTAACTTTATAATTGATTACTTTGGGGCCAAAATACAAGTTGTTCAAATTTTCCTCTGTTTTTTTTTCCCCTGTTCTCACTACAAATCTGGCTAAGAGCAGCCAGCAGAACAGATGTCATAGACGAATATTGGGCTTCCTCTAAATTGCTCTTCCTATATCAATTAGTCCACCACCTTTAATCTCAGAGTCTGTGTAAGAAAGGAAATATAGACAAAGCCTGTGCTGAGTCTAACACATGTAGATTCTAGTCGAATTGCCAAACAAAGCCTTTTCCCCAAATGAAACCTCATTGTTCTGGCCTTTACTATATACATTTTATCAGTAACCTGTTCCTCTAAGTTCAAATGAGAGTCACCCTTCCAGGTCTATTCATACTACTCTAGGACTTCTCAAGGCCTTCTCCAAATTTTTTCAAATACCTGCTGCAAGCCACTTCTAGTGTCTTCTATACTACATCATCAAGTACAGTCAGAGCAACAACCCCACTTCTCTGGTCGAAATTTTTTATATTCATCAGCTTTCTTGTTGCTGGGGAAAATTACCAAAAAGTCACAACTTAAAAGAAAAAGGGTTTATTTGACTTACACATTCAGAAGATTCAGTCCATTGTGCACTGGCTTCAGGGAAGGAACATCATGGCAGAAGGGTGCTCCATAACAAAGCTGTGTGTTAATTCATGAGGGCCAGGAAGATTAGCTGGAGAACAGCCAGAGATGAAGAAGTGATGGATGAGACATTGTACCCAAGGTCATGGATTCTTGACCACCTATACACATCCATCCTAGGTGAATCCAGGCTAATCAAGTGGATACAGTTAAGTTTAACCACCGTAGTAGTATGATATATAATTTTCACATATTCCAATACATTTGAAATTTGCTTTTTTCCTTGTTTTGAAGTATACCTTTCTATAAATATATAGTAAATCGTGTTCCTTGTTACTAGAAATATCAAGATTTATTTTCTTTATGATTTCTTGTCATTCTTTTACTATCAATTACGGAGAGACTAATATTTACATCTTTATGTGTTAGCGACATCTGTGATTATCAATTTCATAAATGCATGTGATATTTATGATTCCTTGGTAGTTTGACTCTTAAACAAGTTTTTAATGTCACTTTTTATTCTTGGAAATACTCATACTGAAATATAATTTTCTTATTAATAAGAGCACTGAAATTTGGTTTTGTCTATAGTATATTGTTGCCACTATTCTCATCATACTCTTCTGTATGTAAATACTAAAAAAAGTTTTTTGTGTAGATATGCCTTTCCTTTGTTTATTATACTTTCTGCATTTTGATTTTGTTGTTTTGTCTTATTTTGATTGCACTAAGCTAAATCTTCACCCCCTTTTTGTGTTTTTTATTTTGAGACAGGGTCTTTCTAAGTCACTAAATTGTCCAGGCTGGGCTCAAATTTTTAACTCTCCTGTATCTACCCACAAGAGTGCTGGGATTACAGGCATGTGCCACCGCAAGTTTCAAATAAATTGTATATTTTTTTCAGTACTGGAGATTGAATTCATGGCCTTCCCACTGAGCTACATTCCTAGCCTTTTTGTATTTCTTAAATAAATATTTTGAAACAGAGTCTCAATAAAGTGCTAATTTGTCCAGGCTGGGCTGAAATTTGTGATTCTCTTGATCCAGGTTTCTAACTCAAAGGCAAATTCAGTGGGTAAAGGATGTTTTTAACTTTGTATTCACTAGAACGATGCCTTACACATGGTAAATACCAAAATACTTTCATTTGATTTTTCCCAAATGAAACTGAGATATTTAGAGCACTTTTTATCATACAATGTTAATGTAAGCGATTAGTAGATGAAATAGACTCTGACATTATTAATCATTTTATGTTCATTTAGCCAAAATTGCTTTATACATGATACTCATTATGGTTTAGATCAAGAATTACCCCCCTGAAATTCTCATGCACCAAGAGGCAGGGCTTTGGGAGGGAGACAGTTGGATTATGGCAAGTGCTGGAGCTGACCTGCTGTTAGAATGTGGGCCCTGGTTGAAGACAGGTCTCTGGGAACATGACTTCCAAGGACGTATCTCCCTTCCTGGCTCCTTTGTCTCTCTGGTTCCTGGCTGCCATGATGTTCACAGCTCTCCTCCAAGTCAGGCCATTCCACCATCCCATTTCTGCATATGAGCCTACCGACCACCATGGACTGGAACTTCTGAAACTGAGCCAAAATACACAATTCTCCTTACATTTCAGGCATCAGTCATTGTATCTCAGCAATGAGGAAACTGACTGTATCAATACTGGATAAGGAATATGACAGATGAGCTTCATGACTACTAATATTAATTCCCCAATATGATTTCATTTCTTTCAAGAAAAATAATTTTTTGCCCAACCATTCTATGCAAGCCAACCTTTAACTTGATACAATGTGTTACAGATGACATTATTCCAGTTGTAATCTAGGCCTAGGGAAACCTCACAAACTTCCCTTCTTGTTAGAATTTTGTCTCTACAATGTGAGCAAGACCAGGCTTGCTGTAAGGTAAGTAGAAGGAAGATACAACATACCTGTCTTCTCTCTCCCAACCCCAAACCTCATGAAAGAAACTCCCTTACATGGTCTTCACAGCTGACCACATGAATGGGACAAGCCCAGACGATAATTAGTAATGTCTGGCTATCCTGTATCTACTCAGGTAGATAAATGATGGGATGTCAAATTGAGTTATGAAATAGCTATTGTGGAAAATATATAGCTGTATATATGACATCTAACGGCTATATAATATACTGGATCATCATACAAGAACCTGACAGTTCCAAGGGTTAGACTGTGGAATGAGACCCCTGGTCTTTTAACACTAGGACTTTTAAGACTTGTAATTAGGAGAAGCATCAACCCCTCTTCTGTTGGAATAAGACATTAGGTATAACACAGTTATTATATAGCCCAATCATAACTAGGAATAGTCCCATGACTTCAGGATTCATTATTGATAGCATACCACAGCCTATTCCTTAGGGCTGCTAGCTTGAGTCTGTTGTACCTATATTGTATCTATATGTTTGAACAGAAGCCTCCTATCTGACCTAATATTTGTGTTATTATTAAAATAAGTAGTAGGTTAATTTTAGGACATTTTGCATATTATTTATTAATGTTTTATATTATACTGGAAACTTATGGGGATTTTTAATTGTGTAAAGAGTAGTAGTGGTTATAATTTCTTTAAGATTGCCAAAGTGCTAAATAGATTAGAAGTCCAGATGAACATTAGAGGTCTGTGAATAAAAATTTCAACAAAACTTTAGCTCATTAATCTTTTCACTGTAAAATAAAAAACTATCTCATGATTCCACATATTTGAGTAGAACCTCTAGGAAAATACTGTAATTTATTATTATAAAAAGGAAGAAAGAATATCAAGAAAGAAAACCATAGTATAAAAAGGAGAGGGTGCATGAAAGAGAAAGGGACTATGAGAGCGGAGGGAAAAAATGATGTTGGATTTTGTGGGATTTTTTGTGTGTGTGGGGGTGCTAAGAATTAAACCCAGGTTTAGGCATGCTAAAACGTTCTACCGCTAAGCTAGACATGAGGATGCAGGCCTCGAGAGACATATTATATTGTGAAACCAACAATAATTTATGAGTTAGTGAAGATTGAATTAAGTAGAACTTGATGACTGGATCTAAGTGATGGGAGTTGTCATCTGTACAGGAAAATATGTCTAAGTTCAACAGAATATATAGTAGAACCAGTCTGATAAAACAGTATCTATCTGTCTTATGTAATTAGTATACAGACAGATTTTAAAGAAGACTAAACTTCCTTAAATATTATCATTAAAACAAGCTGATTTTAAAGATTTATCATGTTTTCTTTCAAACTTAATCCATACTTGAAATGAGTTTTTAAGCTTTATTAAGGTACAGCCAATGTACAGTGAAACCTGCATAAAAATACTGCATACATTCTGATGAGTTTGAGTACATACATAGATTTGTGATGCCACATCATAACAATACTAAACTTCTCCATCATTTTCAAAAATTGACTGTGTTCCTGAACATTTAACACAATCACAGGTACATCCTTAACATCTTAAACACACGATACTGTATCCTTAGTTATTGTCACTATTTTATGTAACAAACTTCTAGAAAAGGTTCGTCTTACATAACACAGACTTTATGCTGGTTAAAAACTCATTCCTCCTTTCCATACCCTCATAGTCTTGGCAGTCTCTATTATATTCTTTGTTTCTATGTATCCAGCTGTTTGAAATACTCCATATAATTGGAATCATGTAGTATTTTTCATGTGACAGGATTGCTTTACTTAACATAATGACTTCTAGGTTCATCCATGTTTTTGCAAATGGGAGGATTCTCTTCTTTTTTAAGGCTAATAATTATTTTTGTGTAGCCACATTTTATTATTTCATCTGTTGATGGATATTTGAGTTGTTTACCTATCTTTGGTATTGTAATAATCTGGAAGTTATTACACGGGTACAACTATTGCTGACTTCTTTATTTCAGTTCTCTTAGATATAAAACCAAAAGTTGGATTGCTGGGTCATATAGCAATTCTATTTTTAACTTTAAGGAACCTATATATAGTTTTCACACCAATATTTGTTCCCACCAATATTATATGAGTTCCAGCTTCACCAAATCTCCTACAACACTTTTCACTTACTCATTTATTATTTTAAAATAATAATACTCATTTTAACACTGGTTGAGATAATATCTCATTGGGGTTTATTTTTCATTTTCCTGGTGATTAATGGTATTGAGCCTTTTTTTTCATATACTTGGTGGCCTTTGGTATATTTTCTTTGGAGAAATGTTTGGTTCAATATGTTGCCAGACTTTTAATCTAGTTATTTGTTTTAAAGGGAGAAATGTTGTTTTGAAACTAACTTTGTAATTTAACTAGATTTAGTATTTTTAAAAGAACTTCTAGAATCATGCTCCTCCAATTTCTGTCTAATAATAAAATTATTCTACAGGATAAATGATGCAAAATATATTTCAGGACACATATTATTTTCCAAAGAAATTGGTTTATGACAACAATATACACAAGGTTTATTGAGAAGCAAAACATATTTCTCTAAAAATTGTTTTTACATAGAGAATAGAAATGTGCCTTAGTAAAAGATCATGATTCACTGGATATAGCAATTACATGACTTCGAATGACACCTTAGCATTTACAAATACACTCTATTACCTGAGAATGAACAATTTTCACTTTATCTCCTTGTCATGACTAGACTCCTTTGTGAATTAGGGGATATTATGTAGTAACTGCTGAATTTGCAGATGTTAAGAAAATGTGTAAATTTGCAGTAAGCATTTTCATCAAGCTGAATAAATGTGTCATATATTTCCTGTATAATATAGAAAGGTTTCTTTTCCTCTCATTACTAGTTGATTACTCTGTTCAAATTTTATTTTATTAACATCATATACTGGTATTTTTGTGTCTTAGTATAAATTTAGTAGGTCAAATAAAATAGAAATGACTATAAAGAGAGACCAAATTCAAATCAGTGTCTTGCATGTTGCTTAACATTTCTAGGCATTCAAGAAATTGTGAATGTTTAATGAATTAACAGAATTACAATTCCATTTTGCTCACATTATAGATACTATATATCTTAATCTTTATGTTTACATTTTAGAAAATGTTGCCTTAATGAGAAATGTGATATTTCACCTATTTGTCTTATGTGATTGTAAAAATATATGTCATATGAAACCAAAGCAAAAATAAATTAGTTTTTCCAAGTTTTATTCCTAAAATATAATCACATGCTAATTCATATTTCTAATTCTTATATGCAATTTATTCTTTATTTTAGAGAAAAGGATTATATAAGCCTAATCAGCTTCTCCAAAAGAATTATTAGTTTTAAGAAGGGTGTGTGATGAGATCTAAACCAATATTTTATTTTCTGATACATTTTGCTATTTATAAACAAAGTTGCTTACATTAGAACTAAAAGAATGACATATCAATTCCTTTAACTTAGAGCACAAAGAAATATACTTAGTTAAAATATTAAAAGCCAATACACTCCAGGAAATTCCTCTAATGTGATGATCTTCTGAACTGAATGTCAAATAATTAGAATTTCTATGAAGCTTTCTATTATATTGTTTTTAATCTTTTTATTATATTCATTTTAAAAACATGTTTTGTTTTTGAGGTTTTTACAAAGGTGACAACTGTGTTAGATGGTCTTTCTATACTTTTTTCTGTAAAAGGTAATTGGGTTTATGAAAGGAGAATTGTGTAAATAACATTTTGTGGTGTCACCGAGAGAAAAGAATACTCCTAGATTCTTCTTGGCTTTTAGGACTCATTTAGTGAGCTTGCACTCAATCTGTTATTTCCTCAAAGTAGTTGTGTTAATTGGCATTTTATTCCACTGGATCCCACATTGGTACTCGGATGAATTGACACTCATTCTGTTTATCTCTGACTGTTTAGAGCCAGTGTGTTATCTGCTATAACCCCCATCGTCCACTCCTGAGGGGGCCACTCCAATATCTCCCCAAAATTCACATGGTCAGAGTTACGCCAAGAACACTGATTCTTTTTAGAACAGAAGTTAAATTTATGTCAAGAAAAGGAAATACTAATACACTAATACTAAGCACTAATACAATTGTAGTGGGGGACCTCAATACCCCCTTATCAAAAATAAGCAGATCATCTAGACAAAAATTAACAATGAAATTCTAGAACTGAACCAAGCTATTGAACAAATGGGCTTAATATATGCTTAGAGAGTGTTCCACCCTACACAAGCAGAATACACATTCTTTTCAGCTGCACACAGGTCATTCTCCAAATTATACCAGATGCTAACTCATAGGACATGTCTAAGTAAATGTAAAAGAATTGAAGTTACCCCCTGTATATTATCAGACCATAATGCAATAAAATTGGAGATCAATGACATAAGAAACCGCAAAACTCCCACACAAACATATGGAAATTGAATAACATGCTCCTGAACAACCAATGAGTCACAGAGGAAATTAAAGAACAAATTAGACATTCTCTAAAAGTAAATGAAAATGCCAGTACAACACACAGGAATCTATGGGACACAATGAAAGCAGGTCTACACAGGGAATTCATACCAGTGAATGCCCATATTAGAAAACAAGAGAGAACTCAAATAAATAACCTAATGCAGAACCTCAAGCTCCTGGAAAAAGAAGAGCATACATAACAAACCCAAAGCTCATAGAAGAGAGGAAATTATAAAGATCAGAGTAGAAATCAATGCAATGAAGACCAAGAGAATGATACAATAAATCAATGAATCAAAGAGTTCATTTTTTGAAAGAATAAATAAAATCAATAAACCTATAGCCAACCTTATCAAAAAAAGGAAAGAAAAGGCTCAAATCCATGCAGTTATGAACAAAAAAACTGCAGTCACAACAGACCCAGTAGCAATCCAGAGTATCATCAATACCTACTTCAAGAAACTTTAATAAAATGGAAAACAAAGAAGAAATGGACAAATTCCCAGATACATATGAATTGCCAAAGTTAAATGAAGACTATATAGAAATTCTAAACACCCCAATTACAATGAGTGAAATTGAAAATGTAATTAAAAAATTACCAACAAAGAAAATCCCAGGTCCTGATGGCTTCACTGCTGAATTCTACAAGACATTTAAAGAACTAATGCCATCACTCTTTAAACTCATCAAGGAAATTGAAAGGGAAGCAAGGCTTCCAAATTCATTCCTGGAAGCAAGTGTTACTTTGATTTCAAAACCAGGGAAAGATCCAAACCAAAAAGAGAACTATAGGCCAATCTCCCTAATGAACATAGATGCAAAAATCCTCAACAAGATACTGGCAAACAGAATACAGAGGGTCATCAAGAAGATCATATATGGGCCAGGGATTTAGCTCAGTGGTTCCAGTGCCTGCCTAGCAAGCACAAGGTCCCGAGTTCGATACCTGGTCCAAAAAAAAACCCCCAAAAGATCATACACCCTGACCAAGTTGGATTTATCCCAGGGAAGCAAGGATGGTTCAACATTCATAAATCAAAAAATGTAATACACTATATTAACAGAGTCAAAGACAAAAACCATATGATCATCTCAATAGATGCAGAAAAGGCATTCGACAAAATCCAACACCCATTCATTATAAAAACCCTACATAAAATTGGAATAGGAGGTCTTTATCTCAACTTGATAAAGGCTATCTATGAAAAATGAACAGCCAACATCATACTAAATGGCCAGTGACTGAAAACTTTCACACTAAAATCAGGAGCAAGACAAGGATGGCCACTATCACCACACCTGTTCAATATTGTTCTGGAAACATTAGCCACAGAAATTAGAAAAGAGAAAGAAATAAAAGGAATATGGATAGGAAAGGAAGAAGTTAAACTGTCACTATTTGCTGATATGATACTTTACATAGAAGACCCAAAGAAACTCAGCTAAAAGACTTCTAGTCTTAATTGACAGATTCAGTAGAGTAGCTGGATATAAGGTCAGTACTCAAAAAACAATAGCCTACTTATATACAAATAACAGACTCACTGAGCGAGAAATTAGGGAAACAATTCCTTTTACAATGGTAACCAAAAAATGAAATGCTTAGGAATCAATCTAACAAAGGAAGTAAAAGACCTCTATGCTGAAAACTATAGCATTCTGAAGAAGGAGATCAAGGAGGATATAAGAAAATAGAAAGACATCCCTTGTTCCAGGGTAGGAAGAACCAAAATAGTGAAAATGGCCGTACTTCCAAAACTACTATATAGATTTAATGCAATGCTGATTGAAATTACAACAATGTACATTGCAGAACTAGAGAAAACAATCCAAAAATTCATTTGAAAGCAGAAGAAACCTCGAATAGCAAAAGCAATTCCAGGCAACAGAGACATGGCTGGGGGTATCACAATCCCCAATTTGAAACTATACTACAAAGCTACTGTGATAAAACAGCATGGTACTGGCAAAGAAACAGACCTGAGGATTAGTGGAATAGAATAGAAGATGCAGAAACAACTTCAGACATACTCAGCCACTTCATCTTTGACAAAGGTGCCAACCACCCTCATTGGAGGAAAGCCTATTTAATAAATGGTGTTGGAAAAACTGGATTTCAACCTGCCAAAGATTAAAACTAGACCCATAACTATCACCATGCACTAAACTAAGATCGAAGTGGATTAAAGATATAAATATTAAGACAGAAACACTAAACTTGCTGGAAGATAAGTTAGGTAGAACTCTTGAAGATACTGGCATAGGAAAAGACTTTATGAACAAAACCTCAGTAGCATGGAAACTAGCACAAGGAATCAACAACTGGGATCTTGTCTTACTCAAAAACTTCTGCACTGCAAGAGAAACCACCAACAGAGCTAACAGACAACCTACAATGTGGGAAAATATTTTAGCAGCTGTACCTTGGACAAAGGACTACTATCTAGAATATATAAAGAACTGAAAAAAATCAGACCCCCCCAAATTCAAAGTCCCAATTCAAAAATGGGCATCTGAAATGAACAGACATTTCTCAAACAAGTAAAAGCAGCAAATAAATATATTAAAACATGTTCAACATAACTGGTCATTCAAGAGATGCAGATGAAAACAACACTGAGATTTCACCTCACCCCAGAAAGAATGGCTCCTATCAAGAAATCATCCAGTAACAAATGCTGGCAGGGGTGTGAGGAGAAAGGATCCCTTCTCCATTGTTGGTGGGAGTGCAGACTGGTGCAACCACTCTGGAAATCAGTATGGAGATACCTCAAAGAACTAGAGCTAGAGGTCCCATTTGACCAAGGTATTCCCCTGCGGGGTATCTTCCCCAAAGAATTAAACGAATCATACCACAGCGATATAAGTGCACCTATGTTTATAGCAGCACAGTTTGTAATAGCTAAAGCTTGGAAACAGCCCAAGTGCCCATCAACTGGAAACTGGATAAAGAAGATGTGTTTCCTTTTATAAAATGGAGTACTACTCAACTATAAAGAATACGAAACTAGAGACATTTATAGCTAAATGGATGCATATTGAGGGCATTCTCTTAAGTGAAATAAACAGGACACACATGTGTAAATACCAAAGTTTCTCTAGTGTGAGAAACTGAAAGTGTAATTAAGGATTAAAGTGATTAAAACAAATAATTGCTAATTTGAAATAGGAAGAAAAAGTCCAAAGGGGTAGGGATGGCATTAGAGGAAAGGGAATGGAAAGAAGAGAAAGAAAAGTTATGAGAAAAGAAAAAATATGGAAATGAATTATATGTAAATAGGGAAGGGTGGAGGAGATGAAGGGCACACAGGTAATGGGGAAAAAATAAGAACCAAGATACATCATGTACAGGTACAAGCACCCAATGATAAATTTAAACATTTTGTATACCTAAAATGTACCAATAAAAGAATTTAAGGAAAACAAAAAAGAAAAGGAAATACTCTTCTGACCTCCATATTACGCCAGCACTTGCTAGAAAGTCTCACATGACAATACCATACTATTACTATATATTTTATAGGAAACTGAGAATGTAGAATGGTGAAGAAATCCAACATTGTTGTGGTTAAAGGCATATTAGAAATTAAACACGAGCATTAAAACCTACAACAGAACTACCATAGGATCCAATAATTAGTGAGTCAGATATATGTGTACTTTCATGTTCATTGGAACATTATTCATAATCGTGAAGATAGAGAATTAATATGTGTCCATTAATGGATGAATGAGTAAAGAAAATAGACAGATGGATAGATAGATAGATAGATAGACAGATAGATAGACATACAAATACAATGGAATTCTCAGATTCAAGGAGGAAATCATGTGTAACTATAGGGAAGAACCTAGACGACATTATCCATTCATCTGTTGCTGGGCATTTGGGCTGTTTCCAAGATTCAGCAGCTGTGTTGCTGTAAACATGGGTGGGCATATATCACTGTGGTATGATGCTTTTATTCTTTCAGGGAGATACCAACAAGGGGAATGGCTGAGTCAGATGGAACCTGTAGTTTTAGCTATTTGAGGAATATCCACACTAATTTCTACAGTGGTTTCATAGGTCTACACTCCCACCTGCAGTGGAAAAGTGTTCCTTTTCCTCCACAGCCCAACCAGCATTTGTTATTGGATGATTTCTTGATAATAGCCATTCTTTCTGGAGTGAGATGGAATCTCAGCATTGTTTTAATTTGGATCTTTAATTTGCATGACGAGCAACGTTAAACATTCTTTCATACATTTATTTGCCATTTGTGCTTCTTTATCTGAGAGTTGCCTGTCCCTTTCAGATGCCCATTTTTGGATTGGGTCTTTAAATTCGGGGGCTTCTGATTTCTTTGAATTCTTTTTATATTATGTATACTAGTCCTTTGTTTGAGGAACAGCTGGAAAATTTTTTCCCACTCTGTCGGCTGTTTATTTACTCTGTTGGTGATTTCTCTGCTATGCAGAAACTTCTTAATAAGATCAGAATTGGTGATTCTTTGTTGTATTTCCTGCATAAGTGGGGTTTTATTCATAAAGCCTTTAGTACTACTAGGCCATAAAGAAGGAGAAACTTGAGACATTTCTAAGTAAATAGATGCACCTTGAGACCATACTCTTACATGTTCAAATATTGCATGGTTTCTCTCTTTTGAGAAACTGAAAGTGTAAATAAGGATGAAAATGTATAATAGATATTCTGAAATAGGAAGAAAATTTTCAAATGGACAGGGGAACTGGGGTTGGGGAGAAGGAAAAGAAGGAAGGGAAAAGAAAAAAGAAAAAAATGGAAACAAAGCTTTTGTAAATAAGATGAAGAGCGATTAAAGGGAGGGGCCCGGAATGGGGAAAAAAGAAGGGTCAAGATATATCATATAAAGGTACAAATTTCCTATGATGAATGTATCACTATGCATATCTAAAATATACCCATAAAATTGATTAGTTAAAAAAAGAGAACCTAGAGGACATTATCCAAAGACAAAATAGGTTAAGCACATAAGGGAAAATGTTAACTGCATGATGTTATTTGGATGCAGAATGTAAAACTTTGAACTCAGCATTGCAAAGTACGGTGGGGGTTAGCAGGGGCCAGAGGTAGAAATGAAGCAACTGTGGAGACATTGGCCAGAGGTTACAGCTTCAATTAGACAGAAGAAACTTTAAAACTACAGAAAACAGAAAGCAACTTTGGAGAGGTTTCTGAAATGCTTATCAATTCTGCTGCTTGATCTGAGTGCTGCTACCGTTTGTGAGAATTCATCAAGCTGTACATCATATTCGTACTATTTTGCATATGTGGAAGTTAACAAGAAAAACTGCTGAGAGAATCACCATCTCCTTTCAGATTATGGTTTGGATATTACAAGCATAGTCTTTGCTCTCAAATTGGGTACAATTTAATATCTGGATCCAATCTATATTTACCTGGAAGGAAGGCTGGGAAAATGGTCATTCTTTGACAATCTGTTATTCAGCTAACAGTCTGGTGTTCTATTATCAGTGGGTGTGGTGGGCTAATTAATAGTCAACTTGAGTGGGAATGCCCAGCTGAACTGAGTCAGTGTGGTTCTGCACACAGAAGAGCCACCTAAGGATTGTTGCTGAAATGGTATAAAAAGAGAACAGGAGAGGAAGATTGTATACTGTTGATTTTCCTGGAGAAGCGTTCCAAAGCAAGTTTTCTTGCTAGGAACTCAGCTGTCCTCAGAGAAGCTTGGGTTTTCATGGATGCTGTTCTGTTTGGTGGACCTCTGATCTTTGTCTTGAGCCTCACTTCCTGGCTCCAGTGCAGATCCCTAGGCCTTGTGGCACAGATTCACCCACTGGTGCAGACTTTCTAGCTTCCACCACTTACCACTGGGCCTTTCTAGTGTACATGCTTGATACAGACTTGCATGAGACATTGCTATGGACTCTAGGTCTTCAGCTGGACCCTTGCTGGACATTGCTGCACGACCCAGGTCTCCAGTGCACGGACAGATCACTAACACTCTTCTGCATTTAACTTTTGGGTGAATAGTATAAAATAATCCTATAAATTATGTGTCCTGTATTGAATCTATTCCCTTGCAAAGCCTGACTACAACAATGCACAAAGAGAAAATTTAAACTGAAGGACAATTAAGAGTTTCTGCCTACAAATTTAAACATTATTTCAAAAAATTATGTTAACATATTTCTGCAGCAGTGCCTTTTTCTAGCATTAAAATGTATAATAAATCAAAGCTAAATTTAAAACAAGCAATAAAAGAGCAATTTTCTCAGTACAAGAATTTCAAACATGAGCCAATTATTTAGATTATAGTAAAAAATTATCAAAAAACACAAAAATTTCCCACATCACTTTCCTTTTAGATGCATTTTTTAAAAAAATGCATAGAATGTGTTCATATTTTAATTGTCTTGTATGAATATATAACTCATCTGGAAAATTATTTTATGTAGATCATTTAACATCACCATCTGTACAGAAGAGTTAACTAATTTGAGGAAAGCTTTTGTATAGCTTGAGTGCCAAAATCATCACAGTTGTGAATTTTCTGTGTTTACTAGTTTGTGACACTAGTCTCTCAAATTTATCTTATTAAAAAGTGCTACTTTGTGGGTTTTAACCTTTCATATTGTTATTGGGTTGGTCAATGAATCTCTTATACATTGGATTGTATAAATATTAGTATCTTAATTATCAGCTATAGTGGTAAGATTTTTTAAACTGTGAATTTAGTTGTGAATATTAGTGAATGACTTAATTATATGTGTGTTTATAATGATGACATATGGTCATCAAAAGGAAAAAACCTGTAGAGAATACTGAAACACTACTGAGTCCATGACCAAATCATCTTCATAGTGTGAATGAGGACAGTAAAAAAAAATTCAGATAATTATCTTGACTATTCTTAATCTCTGTAGATAATACTAAAATCTGAAGCATTTCTACATTTCTATTAAAAAATAATTGTCATTAACTTTTTGATCACTGAGTAGTTACAAAGAAAGGAAATAAAATTAGGCCATCTGTGAGACAAGGGAAGGGCCAGAGGAAGTTTCCTGTCTAAGAGCATATGGTCCACATAGGAGCATCCTCTCTCCTTGCCAGTTGTCAGTAGTATGTAGACGGCTGAGCTCTTAAAACAAAAAGCAAACAGCAAACAATTTTTAAAAACCCTTCAGATACTTGAAAGTTATCTCTATTAAAGCAAAACAAAATAGGGATTTAAAAATATGTCAGTTTTTAAATAGTGAACCATAATTAAAAGCCACCTATGACCATGGACAACCAGATTGAAAGCACTGCATTTTAGTTTAAAATGTATGTTAATGTTAATGTATTCCAAGTTAAATACATTTGATCAGCTAATGTAAACTACTGGTTTTCATTTTAATTTTTCTATTTTGTCAAAGTTAAGTCCTTATACTTGAGGAACATTTTTATAAAACTTTTAAAAGAGTGAAAGTAAAAATGAAAGACAGAAACAAAATATCTGATTTATTAAATAAGAGTTGAATGACAGCAACTTCATTTATCATTAGAGGAACAGTGAAAAAAGAACACAGGACATATTTTTGAGTTCACGAAAGATGACAGATTTCCATTATAGAACAGTAGGTATGCATAAATAAAATGCTCTATTATTAGTGTTCCATTTGTATTAATCACTTTCTCTAGGGTTAAGAATATTGAAAAATCTCAGATTTAAATCACTATGTGCCAATTTTTAAGTGTAATTCTCAGTCATCTGAAACTCTTTCCTAAGTTCTTGGGTAATTTTTTCTTCCTGACATTATTTTTCCCCAAGATATGTAATACGTTTACATATCTAGAATACAAATGTTAAATAGAAAGGGCAATCACTAATATACATATAATATATATATATATAGACTCTTACATATGCTAAATTATATACTCAAGAAGAGATATTTTAGAAAATCTCCCCTCTTCTAAACAAGCCATTAAAGATTTGAAGCATAAGATAACATCATTATTACTATAAATTTCAATTTGTGTTGTGATTTAATTTTTAGTCCTCACAACACATTTTCATCTTATTATATTATGTTTAAAGTGCAGTGTGTTTTTCTGAGGAACACTGTGTTGTTTTCATTCATTTTTTTTCATACATACAGAAAACATACAGCATCTCTAAAAGGAAGAAGCAACAAATCATAGAGATAGGTGAAGGCCTGGGACTAATAGAGTGGAATAAGGGATATTAGGCCAGAAAGGTGTTAGGACAGGGCATCAACTAATCCAAGTGAGCAGCTGCAGTGAGTATCAGAACAGATTCAATGAAAGAATCAGACTACAAATGCAAGTAGAGGCCCTCAGACTTTTATAAGGAACACACTCCTGTGTAATTAGTACATCAAGATAAGCTCTAGAGCCATAGCAAGCACATGCTGAATATCCTGCAATTAGTAAAATTCAGCTAAGAGGCTGAGGGTCTGGAAAGAAAATCTGCACTTCACCTTATCAGTTCCTGAAGTACTGAGGTTGCCAATTCAAGACTATTAATGGTTACTAATTACAAAACAAACTAAGAAAACCGATACCTTATTTTTAAGGAATATTTATTATTTAACAGATGTATTCCATGTATATAGTCATCTAAATGATGGTCATGAAAAGAAGATATAATGACTATTTTGCAATTGAAGAAACTTGAGCACAGAGATTTTAGAAATCACTTTCCATGCTATTAAATACTCTCCCTCTCCCTCTCCTTCTCCTTCTTCTTCCTCTTCCTCTTCTTTTTCTCCTCCTCCTCCTTCTCCTCCTCCTTCTTGTAAGAAAATTACTGCCTTAAAACAAAACAAAGTAAAGGAAAAATTACTTGTCAGTTCTG
This sequence comes from Heterocephalus glaber, assembly GCF_053883595.1. Lineage (NCBI taxonomy): Eukaryota > Metazoa > Chordata > Mammalia > Rodentia > Bathyergidae > Heterocephalus > Heterocephalus glaber. Next base: position 31,971,846 of record NW_028258372.1, read on the forward strand.
GAGGTAAAAAGCCAGAAATGGATATCAACAGTATACAGAGATGCTACCAATAAGGATGCATTCCTTTTGGAAAGGGCCGGGAAACAATCCATTTTCAAACCTTTTCCAGTTTCTAGAAGTCACTTGTATTGGCTGTGGCTTCATTCCTCTGTCTTCCAAATGAACAGCTGAATGGGCTAAGTTCTTCTCACACTGTTCTCTCTCTATTCTCCATAATAATAGTTTCCTCTTCATAGTATGCTTGCAATTACACTGAGTCCAGATAGGATAAGAATCCTTCAATTATTTATTCTTCCTCTGTTTTATTTATTCTTTAATTAATTTATTTATTTTTTTCATACTGGGGATTGAACTTAGGTTCACGTGTGACTATCTTTAAGAAGTGAGATGTGATAAAAAATACAGAAAACTTTGCTCCCCAGTAGCATCCAATGGAAAGGCAGTCTCACGAAATACTATGATAATGTTCTCAATCCAGCTTATTCACCAAACATGGCACAATGTAATTTCTGGTTCTTCCTCAAAGTCAAAATGACCATGCAAGGTAAATGTTTTCTATTTATTAAGGATATGAAATAGGTTAAAAAATGCTCATGAAAGAGAATGTTAGAAACTTCCAAAAATGGCATGCAGGATGGAATAAATGTGTCCAAATCAAAGAGGAGTATTCTGAGTGTGATTAATGGTAATACATATTTCGCTGTAATATTTTTTAATTTAAATGTTCACGAAAGTGTTTGATTGAGTGTCACATATTTTTAGAAAATAAAATACAATGAAACGGAATATATGGGAACACTATGAAATATTAACCCTTTAATAGCTAACATGGTAGTACATAGATTGCAAGGCTGTAATTGGTAATCTACTCAGATTTCTCTTTAGGGATGTCCAGCATAACTTTTAAGAGAATGAAGCATGATTGAGAAGATGCTTTAAGATAATAGAGAGAAAATGGAAAGACTTTAAATATCCAAAATAAACAATAATAATGCAAAGATGGCATTAAATCCATAAAATTTTAGACTCCTTATGTGAGAAACAAAAATCCAGAGATTCAAAAAGTTTCAGAAATGATAAATTTAAATGAAATGTTAGCCTAAATAAAGCCTATATCAATATATCATACAATTCTACATTATTTTATCTGATCACAACAAAAGCAACAAGAAAAGGGAAGTAACATTATCATATCTAGAAACAAGCACATTATACTTTTTTACTTTTTAAATCTACTTCTTTGCTTTATTAGTATTCATAATCATTTAATTTTTTATATCAAAGCAACATTAAACTACAATAAAGACTATGAGGTTGATTTGTGCACCTATTAAATATTATTTTATCTAATCAAGGCTAATTTTGACATTGAATATGCAGTTATAATATCATCTTTGAAATCAATTATAAATTGCCTCACAGCAAAAGATACTGAAAAGGGTGATATTTGAATTTTGATAACTTTTAAAGTTATTTACAATGCTAAAATAATATTTACTAATATATTTTAAAATACAGCTTTAAAAAGAGAATTTTTTTAAGAAAGGCTTTGATTTGAACTGTGGTTTTCAGGTGCAACTACAGATTAGTAGCAAAACAAAAAGCATAAAAAATACAGACAACCCCTTACTTACCATGGTTTGATTTAAAATGTTTGGACTTTGCAATAACAAATAAATGATACACATTTAATATAAGTCATAGCTGGAACTTTGAATTTTATCTTTTCCTGAGCTGGTGAGAGTGGAAGGCTGCCCTTGTGTGACTTGAAGCAGCAGCTGCAACTCCTGCACTTACACAATCTCAAAGTTAAACAACTGCTACTCTGCCCCCATATGCTGTTGCTAAGCCACAATATTCAGTAAATTAGGTGCATTAAATACATTTTGGCTTATGATATTTTCAATTTGAAATAGTTGTATTGGGATGTGAGTCCATCAAAAGTTAAAGGACTTCTGTATTATTTTTAAATTACCTGTGGTGGACATAATTTAAAGTATCCTAATTAAGTCCACTTTGAAGCAATGAACTGGATTATGTTCTATAATAAAAAAACTCCATATCAGAAAAGAAGATTTTCCTGCTGGCCTTCAACAAGCAAACAGGCAGGTTGTGGCTGTCAAGGGACAGGGACATGTGGCTGTAACTACTGGAAGCTTTTAGGATGTAAGTGTGGGCTTTCGCCAATAATAGCAGGAAAATGGGAGCCTAATTCCTTGAACCACAGGATGTAGATTCTGCCAAAGAACCAAACCAAGCTTAGGAGAGGACCTGGCCCTGCAAGGCTGGTAAGACGGCGGCCTAACTGACACCTCAGTTGTAGCCCCCTAAAATCTGGGGAAAAGCATCAGCTGTGTGCAGACTGGTTTTGGAAATTAGAAGATAATAAATGGGTGTTGTTTTCATTCACTTCATATGTCAACATCTGTTTTACAGTGATATAAAACTGACACGTAGCCTTTCACTTAAATTATGAAGAATGATACATACACATGGCCTAAGAAATAATTGACATGATACCTGGAGATATTTGAAAAAAATGATCTTAACTAGAGACGACGCCAATATGGGATATGTTTTTATCTACTTCTACTTGCCTGAAAAGTCTGTATGGATAAGGACTGCGGTTATGACTGAGTATAGTGCACCATGTAAGCAAGGTGTAAATTTGAGCACCTGCATTAGACACATGCAGTAAGTACCTTAGGATTCCGAATGAATAGGTAAAATTATCTCTCTTAACATTTAATTTTATTTTTGAAATTAAATAACTAGGAAATTATTAAATGAGGTGAACAGGCAATGTAATCCAGATGATATGGTAATACAGCTTAACTGAAGTGCTAATAGAAAACATGAAAATAGCAATGCAAACAGGAGATATCAGCATTGCAGTATCAGGTCTGACAGGTGACATAAAAAAATTCACTTTTAATAGTTGAGCAACACAATACAACAGACAAGTGATAGCAAGAGATTATCTTTTTCTCTTATATTGGAGCATTTAAAAACAATTAGTGGACTTACTTCTTAGGGCAGGTTCAGAATGACAAAAAAATTAAAACAGAAAATACAGATTTTAAATATTTCATTTTCCTGCACTTCATAGTTTTCAATATGATTATTTCCATTAGTCTGATACATATGATTATTAGTGATAGTTTGTCTAATTTCAATCCATGTTCACTAACCAAAGTCCATAGTTCACAGTAATACATAATATTCTATGTATTATGCAAGTATATCCTCTGGTCTTTGACAAGTACCATTCCCCCTTTTTTTGAGACAGAGTCTTACTATGTATATGTAGGTAGGGCTGTCCTTAAATCACTATGTAGCCCAGACTGGATTCAAATTCATGGCAGTCCTCCTTCCTCAGCCTCCCCAGTGCTGGAATTACAAGCTTGTCCCATCATGCTTGGGAACAAATACTGTAATAATATTTCCACGATTAGAGTGTCTTAAAAAATTGTTTTACTGTTCCAAAAATACTCTGCCTTCTCTGCATTCATCCTCTAATTCACTCTCCAGAACCTTATTACTGAATTTTCTGTTCTGGTCTTAATTTTGCCTTTTCCAGAGACTCATACACTTATAATCAAATCATAGTTTGTAACTTTTTCATTACCTTCTTTCCTTAGTAATATGCATTTCAGATCCCTTATGTTCTTCGTAGCTTGATAGCTCATTTTTTGTATTCCTGAATAATATATATGTATATATATATGTATATATATATATAGAGAGAGAGAGAGAGAGAGAGAGAATTACGACTGTTTGCTTATCCCTTCATATACTGAAAGACATCTTTTAGCTGCCAAATCTTGGCAATTATGAAAAGAGCTTCTGTAAATCTTTCTTTGGAGAATTTATGTGGGCATTAGTTTTTAATTTGGGCTAAGTACCTCGAAATGTGATTGCTACATCATCTGGTAAGATTATATTTAGCTTTAGAAGACATTGCCAAGCCCTTGAAAAATGGCTGTATCATTCTGCACTCCCCTTAAAAATGAGGGGGAGTTCTGTCTCGGTCACTTTGTCATAGCAGAGAATCAATATTCAACACCTGGAATTCAGAGGAGAGGTTTATTATGGCTCATGGTTTCAGTCCATGGCCAACTGGCTCCAAGTGATCATATCAGGCAGCCAGGAAGCAGAGAGCAAGGAGGAGCTGAGAGAAAAATACACACTTGGAGAGGACACCCTCACTAACCCTCACACACCCTTCTTCTAGGCTCTCCTCCTACTGGCACAAGTAGCTATGCAGTCACCTGTTGATTCATTCACTCTTGGGGGTAATGACCCCGTGATTCATAACCTGTTAAAAGCCCAACCCTGAGCACAAGAATCCCTTGGGGGCCACCTCAGATCTAATCCATACAATGCTCACCAGCAATTGAACTTGTCCAGTGTTTTTTTTTTTTTAATTTAGCCATCTCATTAGGTTTATAATAGTTTCTTATTATTTTAATTTATAATCTCATAAAGGAAAATGATATTGACCATATTTTCATATTTTTAATTATCATTTAGGTCTTCCTTGTTTAGATACCCATTTAAGTCCCTTGTCCACTTTTTTAAAGGTTAGTTGTTTTCTTATTGTTATTCTTAAAAGATATTTTTTTGCATTTTACATACAGGTCACTTCTGAGATACGAATTTTGCAAATATTTCCTTCAGTTTTCGGGCTTGTCTTTACAGTATCTTTCACACAGCAGGAATTATAGATTTAATTAAATCTAATTAATATCCCACCACTGCCATGTAGTATGCTTTTGTTAATGGATCTAAAATCTCGTCAACATTCCAAGATTGACTTTGTTATCTGTGTTCAGAATTGTACACTTTTACATATTGCCATATAATCCATTCAATTTTGTGAATGTTATATGTTTGGTATCTGGATTCATTTTCTTCCTTGTGGGTTTCCAGTTGTTGCAGAACCATGTCTTTAAAATACTATCAACACTATCATTTACAACTGAATTTCCCTGCTCTTTTTCCCAAGACCACTTTATTGTACTAGTGTGGACTTTTTCTGTTGTGCTATATGTTATGAAACTATGTGCTCAATATCCATGAAAAAACTTACAAATATTGAATATAAATCAGGGGTAATTCATACAATCCTCAAGATGAATAGAATAATCATATTGAAAATACTAAGGAAAATGAAAACAGAAACAAAAAATACTAATCATGCCTTTAGGTAAGAATTATGGCAATAAAAGAAAGGAAACTGTCATTAGCATGCTATTGAAATTTATGTGCCTAATATTTTGTTGCTAGATAATGAAATTATGAAAATTTTAATCTTTATAAAATGAAAATTAGTGATTCAATAGAAAGCCAAAGGACATAGTTGGAAAAAACATCATATGATTTGTATTGGGTGCGAATATAGTTGTATCTATCTGGAAAGAATAACACTGATAATAATCAATGGCATATATTTTCTTTTCAGGAATAGACTATTTCTTATCTGGGATAATTAATTTTATGTCAAATTGACTGGCTTGAGAGGTACCTAGGTGAATAGAAAAGTACAGTTTTGGGTGTGTTGGGATAGGCCATGGGGTATGACCTCTAGGTCCTTCCTCTCTGGATCAGCTTCTGCCCCCTACTTTCCAGATACCATGAGATGAGCAGCTTTCCTCTGCCTTGCCCTTCTGCCTTGCCATTTCTGCCTTGGAGTCACCTTACCATGAACTAACACCTGTGAAACCATAAACCCAAATAGACCTTTTCTCCTTTAAGTTGTATATGTCAGCTATTTATCCTAGCAATGGAAAGGAGATGAACACATACTCTCCAATCCTACCTGTTCAGGCAAAAATTTTGTAAACATTTTATACTATTACTTTGGTTTTAAAAATAATTTTATTACAGTGATTAATCCTCTTCTTTTGTTATATTTTTTCTGTAGCACATTCTTCAATAATCTTTTCTGAATTGTTGTTTCTAATAGGAATGTTCATGAGGTACTGGTAAGATTTTCGTTGTTTGTATGGTTATTTTCAACTTTTTTGTAGGCTTCCTTTGTAGACTGTCAGATATTTTTCTGGTCTATAAAAATCTGTCTTCTTATTTTCAGATCTTTAAATTTGCCTATCCATAAAAATCCTTAAAATTTTCATTAAATAAGATTAAGAAAAATTTATAAATTTAAATAATTCTAGTTGCTCCCGATCACAGCATGGATAATTGAAAGGCAGTCTGTGAGTGCCCTGCAATCTGCTTATCCTTGATCATTTACTCCCAACCAACATCCCATATAAATTTGAGATGATTTACTAGAATAGTACTTTTATAAATATTTGATACTTCATCTTGGAAGATAAACTAAGATATTTAAAAGTTATTAGAAAAAACCTCTGAGTATGATTGGATATCATTACGCATAACTAATGTTTGACTAATTGTGTAAATGATGGATGAGTCTTGATTTTTGATAAATTAAACTGAAATATATATGTGAAATATGAAGTGCATACAAAATATGATATATTTTCAAGTGAATTTATTACATACATTATTTATTCTCACTTGATTTGTGAATAGATTGTTTAGCACCGAATTAAATATGTATTATTCAAAGATATTATTATGATCGTCAAGATAGAAGATCCCTTGTTCTTATTTTTAAAATTAATATAAATATGCAAATCTATGAATAATACTAATAAAATAAGTAGATGTACAAGTACCTTCTCATAGCACTATTAGCATCAAAGGAAATTAGGACAAGCTAAAGAAGCTAAAGATAATGTTCAGTGATGATGGCCATTTCTTTTTTCACAGATCAAGCAACTGCCAATTAAAAATAATATAGCAGCTTTTTAACCTAAAGAAGAATCAGTATTTTTCTTTTTGAAATGTAAGGAATAGTAAAATTGTGAGTTCAAAGAAAATTATTATGAATTGTTTTTTATTGTTAATGTGGAGACAAAAGTATGTCTTGAGAAGTTTGTAAGAAAGAATTTTTTAACAAGAATATGTATATATATATGTATGTATATATGTATGTATATATATGCATATCCATCCTGACTAATGATACTAAAGTTGTACTTGTTTTGTTGTTGTTTGAGTACTGTTTTGATTCCCACTTCTAAAAATCTTTTAAAGCATTTCAGTCTCAGTGTTCCATTCTCTAAAGTATAAATATAGAGTAGAAATAGCCAGTGTCATTTGGGAATTAGTGATACAACTTGTAAAAATAGTAGGATAGATAGAACATGAATTTAATATTCGATAAAGACTTTCTGAGCACATTTGACCAGTGACAACTGATATTCTCATTCTTAGACACTCATGTACAACTGTCTTTGATGTAATTCTCTCACAATGGGTCTTCAAAGATTGTCAAAAAATTGCTTGATTTTAAATGTGTTCCCCCATTCCTGTCTCTGTTTCTTCTTCTCTCCACACCTTCCTCACACCTGCTCTCTGTCAAGCACGTGGATAGGCCCACTCTGTTTAACTATTTTGCAAAGCATATACCTAAGTTAAATCAAACCACAATATGAAATAAATCAGATACACAAGCTAAATATTTCATGGTTTCTCTCATATGAGAAACCTAAAGTATAAATAAAAATAATAAGAGATAGGAATAGGAAATAGGGAAATAGATCTTTCTCAAAGAGGAATGGCATCAAGAGATGGAGTGAGGAGGAGGGGAGGGAAATAGGATGAAACAAAGGAATGAAGAGGTGTTATGTAGGTGGACCAACTCCACACAAGGAATGTCAATACTATGTATTGTGCACAAGTACTACTTAAATAAAAAAAGATTAGTAAATTTTCAAGCCTAAATATCATACAACTTACAAACATCGATTGCAGTGGTGAAAAAAGATTTTGTTGATGAAGTTCATGAATAAATATAATTTCTTTGGGAGATACATAAGAGATTGCATGGGAGCATTAATGTTTTCATTGTCAGTGGCAATCATAATGCAAGGAAAACAATCAAGCAAGGTAAGAAACAGGATAAATGTGAACTGATTTTATCTAACTATGGAGAATCAATGCACCTGGATGCCACCATGTAGCCACATATAACAAAAATATATTTTTCTTAATACTTAGCAAAAGCACATTAAATTATAAAATATAATATCATGTAAATAAGGACAATTATTTTTGTGAATAAGGACAGTTGTGAATTATTTTTATATCAACCTATTTGGTTATTGAAGCTTATTAAAGGAAATAACTGTATACCACACTCAAACTTCTCAGATTCTTTAAATTCAAAAGACTAATACTAAAATATTTTGAATAAATTTGCTAACTGTATTGATTTGTTGCATTTTCCACATTTTAATAGGTAATATCAATGTTTGGAAAGTAAATGGATGAATTAGTTGTAAACATGTTTGATGGCAAATCATAATGATTTGGATGCCTAGTGTTAGATTAGATATGACTAAAATAAACTTGCTTTCTAGTGTTATCCAAGTTTATTTTATATGTGACCAATTTGTTTCTTAAATAACAGTTTGAGCATTTGGTAATGTAACTACCCTTCAAGAACATTTGAAACATATTTTGAATGACAGGGTTGACTGCAGATACTTTTTGGTTGATCAGCCATTCAGGTAATTGAAACTAAACTCCCTAAAGAAGAAGACAATTCTTGTACATAAGCTTAAAAAATAATTTTTACAGTCAATAAACAGTTAATAACCTAATGCTGTATTGGCATATGGTGCTCAAACACTAAGTGGACAGTTGGTCATAAATGAGTGTCTATTAACTAAAATTCAATCATCATAATATTTAATGTCTCATGAGTATATTATAAAATTTATATCTTAGAATGAATCTTTATGATTGCTACAGAAGTCTACACAGTATTACCAAAAATAGTTTATATTAATACACAGCACAAATTTAGCTACAAATTGAAAGAAAATCCTTACTAGAAGTGCCTTCTTTGTGTACCACATTCAGAATTTAAAGTGTATATTCACAGCTGTTTGTAAAAGCTTGTTAATATGAGCAATTGTAATTTTTTTTGATAATGTATATTAAATTATTTTTCATTTTTATGTTTCTATCACCCTGCTATTGCCATTAGTTGTGGTAAAAAGGTAAAATACATTTAAGCATTGTCATAGAATAATATTTTATTATTATTTTACAATTCAAAGGCTGCTATGTCAGAAAAATGTGTCTAGGAACAGGTGTCATCAGTAGATAGACATTTCAGGGCCATCATTTTGCTTAATTGTTAGGAATAAATATTCTTTTACTCTGGTATACACTTTCCTGTTTATCTAAAAAACCCTATTGTCTTATATTTGACCAGAATTCACATTTTAATTTGGCAACCTGATCACTCCAGACATTTAATTTCCCCCAAAAGAATTATATCTAATGATGTTTGTATCATATACTTTGTATTTCCACCCCATCTGTGATTGAGGTAAAATTTATATGATATTTCTGTCTATATAACATTAGACAATAAATTTTGGTTTATAATTCAGTTGCTCACATAATTACACGTATATTTTTAAATGTAAGATGGAGTTATTAGCAGAATAAATGGAAAAATGTTATAAAAGTTTCAACTGGCTAAATTTTAAGGTTCTCAAATAAATTCATTTGATAGAATCACCTCACTGACCTTCTCAATTTGTCTTCTTTCTTCTTTTAGTTTCAGAAGCTGGAAATTCCTCTCACTTTATTAAAACAGGATTAACTTTGATCTTTTTGTGTCTCTTAGCTCAATCATGCCATTCTCATAGGACTGTAATACCAGTCAGATCAAGATATTTTCACCTTCAAAGATGACTCTTCTCATGAAAAAAGATATTATTTCACTCTATGTTGTGATGACTATAATTTCCTTTTAGATAATCTCCTGATGAAGTTCTACGTGTAGATAAGCATTTCATTTGGATTCAATTTTCTCAGAAATATTTATAGGTATATTAAAGACAAATTTAAACAAAAATTCATTCATGTAGGTGTAAAAAAGAATAAATCTGACATTTAAAATTTATATGACTCCAGTTACTTGTGATAACTTTATAATACTGGGGAACAATTAAAAGGAATTATAAATACATCCATACTTTTGAACCAGTAATTTTATAATTCCTAGGTAATTATCTTGAACCAATTTAGAAATGCTACAAACCAAAAAGCATATTGCTATATTGCCAATGAGAGTAGCAGATAAAATAATTATAATTATTTGTAAAATTATTATAGGTAACTATAAATTTTCAACAACTAATATGCCAATGAATTAAAACTAGAGAAATATCAAAAGACCAATTATTTCTAAAAAGAATATATAAAGAACAGATATATTGAAAATTTTATAAATTAATTGTAATAATAGCACAGTAATACATAGTCTAATTATTTTAAATCATACTAATGAATTTATTAGTGTTTACTAATATAACAATAATTGCTTTGAGGAAAAGGACATACAGAATTGTGAAGTCACTGACATTTACAAATAAAAAATTTGCTACAAGGATTCCCTGATTATTGGCTATTTTCACCATCATTTTTCACACTTGAATTTGAGATTAAGAAGAAGATATTTTTAGCTGCTTCTATAAATGGCATTATATTAAAAGATAAAATAAAATTTCCCACTATAGTTGGCAAAAAGTTTTAAATGCCATGGTTTGTCAATAATAACTAGATAGAACATGAATAAAAGTGGAATTATGTTTTGAATATTACAATTTGAGCTGCAGCAAATAACTATATTCTGCAAAGTCCAAATACTCCACTGACCTTCATTTAAAACAGGATATTGAATTTTCTTTACTTCTGTTCATTTTCCTCCATTTGTAAAAAGTTGCTATTTTCAAGTGTAAAACATGTTTTTCTTCTTAATTTTATCACTAGAAATTGTTAAAGAACAAAGACTTATATTACTGCTTCAAATTACCTTATATTTGTTCCAGCTAATAAGGAAAATATAAACTTATGTTAAGGGATAATTATTGCATATCTTACATTTAATTCTTTTTGAATTTAATATGAAACATATATCATTTGATTTTTCTCATTCTGTGGAAAAAACCTGAGAACAATTGATGTGAATTTTCATTTAATAAATATACTGCATATTATAGTTTATATAAGTGTCCTCAAATAGCCGATGTGTTGAAGGCCTGAAACACAGCCACCAGTGCTATTAAAAGGTGGGTAATATTTAAGAGACTGGGCCTTTTTGGATGAAATCAAGTCATGGGGCATGTCTTAGAGGTGGATAGTGTGACCTTAGCCCTTTTCCTTTCTCTGTTTTCTTTCTGAGTGCCATGTGATGAACAGCATTCTAAAGCAACAAGAGAAATAACTGTGAACCAAAATACACTTTTCTTGGTTTTGAGTTGATTACATCAGGTATTTTCTTACTGTAATAGAAAGCCAATACACTGTATAAAAATTTACTTGCAGTCATATTGGGTATTTTTACTCACTGACAAACAGCTGGGTACCTGTGGGTTTTAAAAATCACATTTAAGTTAAATTTTTACATATGATAAACATCATCGCTTAATTACATCTAAGTCTCTGAATTTTGACAAAAGCATACTGTCTGGAATAGCAAACAGGATACATGTGTTACTAATGCCATAAAAATTCACTTCATCTCCCTTTCAAGTTCATCCACTTTCCTGTATTCTAGCAATGGCTAATGTGTGCTTCGCCCAGTGAATTTGCCAGGTTGTCTCAGTACATTCTTACCATAGGGAATCTTTTGAGTCTGGTTTGTTTCACTCACTTAATGTATTTGAGATTCAACTCCATTGCTGAATTAATCAGAAGGTTTTTTTTAATTTTTTTCAATAATCAATAGCACTCTATTGTATAGCCCTATCCTACCATTTTATCCATTAGAAACTAAAGACTTTTTAAATATCTTATTTTGTATATGAACCACTGCACATATTTGCATATCAGATTTTTATGTGGACATATATTTTCATTTTTCTTGAGCAAATAGCTAGACAGGATACTGGGTAGTTTGATAATAACACATTTTAATTAATGAGAATCCCCCTAGATAATATATTATTTTATATTTTTGCATTCACATTTACTATATAACTTTGCTAGCATTTAATATATCTTTTATGTTTTTCCTGTTCTTTTGATGGAATTTTAAAAAATTAATTAGGCTATAAATCAGTACATTTTTAGATTAAAATTATATTGTCCTAATTTCCTGTCTAGATAATTACATCTCTATTTCTAGATCTGTATATACCTTTATTAATTTATCCATATAAAACTAATTAACACCTTCAATAGTTGCCTCAGAGGCATAATACAGTTTTTTAAAATGCTTGGTCACATCAACTGACCTCTTTATCTTTATCCTTTTTATATGTAGTAGATAACAACTTAATTTATGCAGTTCTTCCATACTATCTGGGTTCTATTCTTTACATATCCTCTTAGAATTGCGTTAAATACTCAACTTCCCACTAAATCCACTGAATTAGAAAAGCAAAATCTGGCACAATTGGTTCCACTTGTTTTCATCTCCATTACCAACCCTATAATGCCAGTTTCACTGTCTCCCTTCCAGACTATTGATACATTTCTTTTCAAGAGTTTCCATAGCATTTTTCTTTGATTCTAGTCAATTTCTACACAGAATCATGAATAATATTCATTATATCATGTTTATTTCAGTTTATTAGTATATGTGTGTTGTACATAATGTTTTCATTCCTTGTGGGAAGTTTGTACATGTACAGAACGTATCTTAATTATTTTTGTCATACCTTTCCTTTAACTCCCTCCTCCTTCAACCCTTCTCTTCATCCTCTTTCTTAATTTTTGCACGTTTGTGGTACTGTTTAGATTCTTTTTGTGGAGTTGCAAAATGTACAGAATAAATCCTAATTCTAGTTTTTCATTCCATATACCTGCTCTCCCTCCCACTCTTCATCTTTTTTTTTGGTACCGGGAATCAAACTTGGGTCCTTGCGCTTGCACAGCAGGTGGTGAAAACACTGAGCTAAATCCCCAGCCCCACTCTTCATCTTTGAGGGTGATATGTCTCCCTAGTTCTTATTTTCTTTTATTTTCCTCTATATTTTTATTCTGGTATTATTATACAAGAGAAATCATGTGATATTTAACATTATGTGTCTGATTGATATTACTTAACATTATGCTTTCAAGGGACATTCATTTTTTTTTACAAATGACTCATTTATCTTGCTTTATGGCAAAGTAGTACATCACTGTAAATACCATATTTTGATTATCCATTCATTTGTTGATGGACATACTGACCACTTCCAAGTTTTAGGTATTCTGAACCACACTGCTATAAATATCAGTATGCATGTATCATTATAGTATCATGTCTTTAACTCTTTCAGGAAAATACTTAGAAGGGAATATCTGGGTCAAATGGAATTTCTACTTTCAGTTTTTGAGGGAATTCCATACCTGTAGGGAACAGGGAAAGGGAACATTACTAGAACCTCTGCAGTAAGTCCTAGTCTCCTGTGAGCCATGGCAGCACAAGGTGAATTACAGGAAAGGTAGAAAAATGAGACTTTGAGAAGAAGCTGAGCTTTGGGTCTGATCAGTGCTGCTCTGGGTGGCAAAGACGAAAGCCCCCAGCTTACCTCACCATTTATTCAGTACATCAGCAGAAACGAATGTAACAAATGACTTGCAGAGAGTTCAGTACATCCTGCATAAACAAGATGTAACAATCCAAGAACAATGAGGAACTGAGTAGATGTTTGTTCCTCCCAGGATGTTTTCAGCTCCCAGGATGTTTCTTGCCCTGGAGAATCACGGCATCGCTGGATCATTGAGTCTCAGTTGTGACCGGAGGCCAAAATGGAGTTATGTCTCGGAATTCCATAGCTGGGCTGTAGGTAGGAGAACTAGGCTAACCAAATGATTTTACCCTAAAATTATGTAGCATTGCTCCTGACACATACTGAATTACAAGAATTTTCTATAATGGGTATATTAGTTTATATTCCCACCAAAAATGTTGAAGGGTTTTTTTCCTCCATAGCTTTGCTAGCATTTGTTAATATTTGATACATTAATAATTGCTATTTTTTTCTGGTGGTAAGATGGAATCTCTGTTGTTTTCATTTGCATTTCTGTAATAGTCAGCTATGTTGAGCATTTCTTCATACATTTATTGGCCATTTATACTTCTTCTGTAAAGTGTCCATTTATTTCACTTGCTTTTATTTGGATTGAGTCTTTTATTTTGAGGGGTGTAATTTTCTGAGTTCTTTATATATTCTAGTTTTTACTCCTGTGTCTATATACTATCTGGGAATTTTTTTCCAATTCTGTAGGTTGTCTTTTCACACTGCTGATAGTTTCTTTTTGTTGCAGAAGCTTTTTTTTTTTTAATGTGATATGATCCCATTTCTTTGTAATATTCTTGGTACTATTTCTTATGCAAATAAAATTCTCTTCAGTCCTTCTGGGCCACATCCTCCCCCCTTGAAATGAGTGGACATGTAAACAAATCTCAAAATTGAGTCCTAGATCACCTAAAGCAACCCCAAAGGGAAATGAGATGGAACACTCTGATACTCAACCACCTGTACTCTCTGAACTGGCAACAAAAGAAGATATGGAAAAAATGAAATCAAAAATAATTTCTCAGATAACAGCAGAGATTGTGCCCATAATGCAAGACATGATTAATAATCCTAGAGAGGACATAGGTAAAAAAAATAGAAAAGCTGAGGAACATGATGGAATCCCAACATAGGAAACAAATGGAATCCATAAAACAGATACAAACAGATTTCCAGGAGATTAAAAACTCCACTGAAAGATTATGCAGCAGACTAAGCCAACATGAGAAAAGAATTTCAGATATAGAAGATAAGACTGCAATTAGTGACCAGAAAAAGAAAAATCTCTTTAAAATAGTAATAGACTATGAGAAATCAATCCAGCAGCTGCTAGATGATGCAAAGAAGAATAACATAAGACTGATTAGAGTCAATGAAGAAATAGGAGAGAGTGCGATCACATAAAAGAACTGTTCCCAGAAGTGATGGCAGAAACCTTCCCAAGCAGGGGAAAAGAACTTGACATACAGATAAGTGAGGCATATAGGACTCCAAATAGCTGTGATTAAAAAAAAACCAAAAATCTACACATAGGCATATAATAGTTAAGAGTCCAGAAACTCAATACAAGAACAAAATTCTAAAAGCAGTTAGGGAAAAGAAACAGATTACAAAGGAAAGCCCATCAGAATCATAGAAGACTTCTCAATGAAAACCCTCCAGGTAAGAAGATCTTGGAGTGACATTTTTTCCAGCCCTAAAAGAAAATAGCCTTCAACCCAGATTGATGTCTCCTGCAAAACTAACTTTCAAAATTCAGGGAGAAATAAGCTATTTTCATGACAAAGAGCAACTTAGGAACTTTGTGAATACCAAACCAGAACTCCAACACTGAAAAGTTTGAGAACTGAAGATTTTTCCCATAAAAAATAATTAAAATTGAAATAATTGATTTTGAGGCCCAAATATTACACTTATAAATTCATTATTTGAGGCCTTTAAAAAATTTCACAGTGATTTTTTAAATTAAATCTATTGTGGTTCTCACAGTTTTCTTCTTAGCTTTACTGTTGGTATCATTAACTGACTTTGGAGCTATGGTTACAATATTTTACACAAATAAAGCACAAAAAAGCATAGTGATGAATGTCTTAATGCACTAACGCAGCACTATATGTTTGTTGGGCACACTTAGACTGAAGCGTCACCCCTTTTTGTTTGCAGCAAGACACTAAACATGACTCATTCTCAGCCTCTACAAGCTTTTGCAAGTCATATTTTTGATTTGACTATCAAGCAAAGTAACAAACACCTAGTTGAGTTTTTGGAACTTTGCTGTTTGAGTAATGGAAAGTTTGAGCTTGGAGCTGTTCAACAATGAAGATAGCACTATATTTCATTGTTGATTGATTGTTTAGTTCATCCATCTATTTGTGTTACCAAAGTATTGATGTTCCCCACTATAGCCATGCTTGTTTTCATCTAGTCCTTTTTATCCAGTAGTACTTGTTTACAAAGTTAGGTGCACAATTGTTTAGTGCATATATGCTAACAATTGTTATCTCTTCCTGCTGAATTGTTCTCCTAGACAATATGTACTGACTTTCCTTGCCTATTTTGATCAGTTTTGGCTTGTAGTCCATTTTGTCTGAATGTAGCATGGCTCCACCAGCTTTTATTCAGTTTCCTGTTACATGAATTATAGTTTTTTGCCCTTCAATTTTTAATCTATGAATTTGGGGTGGTAAATTGTGTTTCTTTTAAACAGCATACCATTGGATTTTATTTCTTATACCATTCCACCAGTCTATCACTTTTGACTGCGGAATTGAGACCATTCACATTGATAGTTATTACTGGTAGGTATTGAATTATTCCTGTCATATAATTGTATTGTCACTGGTTCCCTATCTTTCCCTTCTACTTTACTGTTCACCCTAACTGGTGCATTCATTCTATTAGGGCTTTTGTCATTGGTAGCTTCATTGTCTCTTTCCATAGTATCCTTGTGAATATTTTTGGAGTACTGGTTTGGTAGTTATGAATTTCTTTGGATGCTATTTGTCCAGAAAGTATCTTTTTTCTCCCACAACTTGGAAAGAAATTTTTGCATAGCCCCATTGTACAGCCTTTCACTTTCTTCTCAAGCTCAGTTTTTGCCTAGTTCAAGGTCTTGGCACATGTTAACGTCACTCATTTGAATAGTTTACTTTGATTTTTACCTTGTAAATTATTTTTTTTAACCTCATAAATTCTTACTGTTCTTTCGAGTTAATTTTCCCTTCTAAATAAGACTTGACAATGTGCACAGTTAAAATTTTAATTATCATTTGTATCCTAATATAGCCTTTCTGTATCTCATTAGCCACAGGCTTACTTACTATTTTGCAGTTACTTTTAATATATTCTCCTAAAATGATACTGAATAACTCAAAATATACATTAAGAAAGATGTTATTAGAAAAAAATCCAGTAATTACATGAGATATTTAAATGAAAAAATATGAACTTATTTATTCTCTTTCCAAAACTTTACAGGAAGCTTAATTTCTCATTAAAAAATAAAAAATAATGAATATAATTTAAATGATAAAATATAAAATAATAGGAAATATATAAATATCTATATCTATCTTTCTTTTTTTATTACTTTATTTGTTTCTTCCTCCTGGCCAGCAGTTTTTATCAGTCACACAAATCTAAAATGCATTTATAAATCACATATATCAACTAAGACAATTTTATTTTATTTTATTTTGGGGGGGTTAATATTATTTTAATATGTTAATAAATATTTTATACATCTCAGTTTTAATTTCTAATATGGTAAATATTGACAGATGTAAGTTCCAGATACAAACATTTTTAATCACTTAACAATGCTGAGGCTAAAACATTTGAGAACATGTGATACACCAAATACCTGAAAGGCATTTATCACAGTGTTCTGGAACACATTAAGCAGTAAATGTACATTATTATTATTATTATTATTATTATTATTGTTATTATACATATAATCATAATAGGCACCAAATGAGTGCCATAAAAGAAATGTTGACTTCTGTGGAAATTCACAGGAAATAAAGTTCACATCTAGTTGAAGGATCCTGGAAAGGCTTTATGCATTGGTAACATTTGTCATTGGCATCAAAGAATGAATAAGATAGTAAACAGAGAACACCAAGGAGGACAGATGATTCCAGGGAGAAAGAAACATTGAAGCAAAAAAGTATAGTTTCTTTTGAAAATAAAGAGTGGACAAGTTTGGCTGAAGCCAAAACCATGTTGCAGACTGGTAATGGGAGAGGAGGAAGGAAGGAGATTGGGGAGCATATATATAACCGTGGAGAGCACTGGATGCCAGGATGCAGAATTTGTGCATTACTCATTAGAAAAGGGGGAGCCATTAAAGGACTTTACTCAGAAGCTGTAGCCTACAAAGATGACTGATAACTGTGGTTTTATAGTTTGGAGACAGGAGAAT
Organism: Heterocephalus glaber; assembly: GCF_053883595.1. NCBI lineage: Eukaryota > Metazoa > Chordata > Mammalia > Rodentia > Bathyergidae > Heterocephalus > Heterocephalus glaber. Next base: position 31,989,900 of record NW_028258372.1, read on the forward strand.
GGATGTAGTGTGACTGGTTAGGAGGCTATAGCAGTAATCTAGGAAGGGAAAGAAAAGCTGAATGATAGTGACCCTGGGGGTAGAGAGGAAGGGAGATGTGAAAGAAAATGAACATCTATTAAAATATGTAATTATGCAATGAACTTCCAGGACCTACTCTATTTCTCTCTCAAACCTTAACCCCCCCGCAACCAACAACAAAGGTAGGTTAAGATGGAAATGCTTCACACTTACACCCCATAACTGAATCTTTTTTTTTCCCATTAAGTTTATTGGTACATTTTAGGTATAAAATGGAGTTACAAACATCACTGGGATCCTGCACCATTACATGAGTATATTGGTTCTTCCATTTTCCCCCTTCCCCTGCCCTCTGTTCACCCCCTCCACCCTTCCCTATTTGCAAAGATTTTGTTTCCATTTTTTTCCTCTTCTCATATTTTTTCTTTTCCCTTTTCCCCTTTTCCCTATCCCTCCCACTTCCCCTGCTCCTTTAGAGCCTTTCTTCTTACTACACAATGTCAATTATACATTTTTAAAATTACAATATCAAGATTTAGGAGACATTACCACAGATTTTACAGAATCTAAAAGGATATAGAAAGCATATTTAAAAGTCTGTTTTGAAATAAATTTGACAATTCCTAAGAAGTACCTTGGAAGACAAATTAATGAAACTAACTCTGGAGGAAATATAAAATTTGAATAGCACCTATTAAAGAAAGTATATTCCTAGCTTGAAAACCTACCTATATGACAAGAACAGGCTCATATACATTTTAACTGATAAATTATTTCAAACAGTTAAAGCAGAAAAAAGAAGGAACACTTCTCCCCTCATTTTAGGAACTCAACATTGTGCTAATCCTAAAACTGGATAAAGATAATAGAAGAAAAAAGTATGAACATAGATAGAAATTTGTTTAACAAAACAATTTATTAGAAGTCAGATCTGGAAGTATGTAGAAAGTGGTTTTATTATAGGGATGGCAGTGTCGGTTCAGCATTGGAAGGAAGATCCACCCCCAAAAGTCATCATTTTAACAGAGGAAAGGAAAAAGCCATATGACCCTGTCACTAGTTGGAGAAAAAGTATTGGACTAAATTCTACAGCTGTAAATGGTAAAAGCTATCAGGAGACTAGAAGTAGAACAGAAACTTCTCAACAAGTTAAAGACATGTACTCCATACTTCCAGGGAGAATGCCTTATAAAAATGGAGAAGATACAATGCTTTCTCCTTAAGGTGGGGAACAAGGGCAGATATGCTTACTCTTTATCTGTTCATTCAACTTTGAAACCTAGGCTCCATCAAAATAGTTTGGCAATAAAATGACACAATTAGGATAGGATTGGCAAGGTAGAAGCAAAATCTTTATATGTAGATGAAATGATCCTCTACAGAGAAAATAGTAAGAAATCTCTAGGAGCCCCTAGAACTTGTATTTGAATTTAGCAGGATTAGAAAACACAAGATATATATAAAAATTCAGGTCTGTGTATACTTGCTATAAATGAAGAATTGAATATTGAAATTTAAAAGTTATGTAGGAGTACAAAGGACATAGAAAAGTTAAAAAAAAAACAGTGTTGGAAAATGTTTAGTACCTAATTTTAAGACTTCTTCTAAAGCTACAGTAATCAAGGCAGTGTTGGTGTAAGGAAAGACATATAGATCATTGGAATAAAACAGAGAATCTAGAAATAGAACCACACATATATGGTCCACTGAGTTTTGAAAGATTATTTAACATTAGCATTTTATAGAATATAAACTCAATTCAAGAGCTGAGGAAAAGACAGTGTCTTCAGCAAACAGCACTAGAACACCTGATATCTGTATATAAAAAATTAACCTCAACCCTATTTTTCCATACATGAAAACAACTTGAAGGGATCTATGAACCTAAATATGAAAGCCTAAAAGTATAAAACTTTAAGAAGAAATTATAAGGGAAAATATTTATGAATTCAGGGTAGGCAAGAACTACCTAGGATACAAAAAAAATGATGTATAAAAGAAAAAATTGATAAATGAGATTCCATCAAAATTTAGAACTTTAAATGACATCATTAAAATGAAAAGTAGTCCTTAAACAGACCATATTTACAATGCATATAACCTATGACCAAAATATATAAAGAATGCTTATAGCTCATTAATAGACAACCCAATTAAAAAGTAGACATAAGAAGATGATAAATAGCCAGTACTGCCCAAGGAAAGGGGTGCAACTCTAGAATGAGAAAAATACTAATCAGTACAATAACAAGATTGAACTATATATTCATTAGGGAGATGAAGTTAAAAGTTTTAAAAACCTTGTCGTGACTTTTCTTTTTGTTGGCTTCTCCCCCTTTGCATTTAATTTGTCACACCCAATGGAATCATTCTGCTGGGTTTCCTGGGGTTGTGATCCTCATTGTCTTTTCCTAGGGTATTGTCTAAAATTTTTTGGAGTGCCGGTTTGATATTCATGAAGTTCCTGAGGTGCTCTTTATCATGAAAGTATCTTATTTCTCCATCAATTTTTAAAGATAGTTTTGCAGGGTACATCAATCTGGGTTGGAGGCTGTTTTTCTTTAGGGGTTGAAATACATCACTCCAATCTCCTCTTGCCCTGAGGGTTTGCGTTGAGAAGTCTGCTGTGATTCTGATGGGCTTTCCTTTGTAGGTGATTTGTTTCTTTTCTCTCGCTGCTTTTAGAATTTTGTTCTTCTGTTGGATTTCTGGAATCCTAACTATTATACGCCTATGTGTAAATTTTTTTAGATCAAGGCTAGCTGGAGTCCTATATACCTCACTTATCTGTATGTGAAGTTCTTTTCCCCTGCTTGGGAAGTTTTCTGCCATCACTTCTGTGAACAGTTTTTTTATGTCATCTGCACTCTCCCCTCTTTCTTCATTGACTCCAATCGGTCTTATGTTATTCTTCTTTGCATCGTCTAGCAGCTGCTGGATTGATTTCTCATGTTCCTTTACAATTTTAAAGCAATTTTTCTTTTCCTGGTCATTAATTGCAATCTTTTCTTCTATATCTGAAATTCTATCCTCACATTGGTTCATTCTTCTGCACAGACTTTTTTAATCTCCTGGAAATCTGTTTGCATCTGTTTTATGGATTCCATTTGTTTCCTATGTTGGGATTCCATCATGTTCCTCAGATCCTCTATTTTTTTATCTGTGTCCCCTCTAGATTTATTAATCTTGTCTTGCACCATGAGCACAATCTTTGCTGTTATCTGAGTAATTATTTCTGATTTCATTTTTCCCAGATCCTCTTTTGTTGCCAGTTCAGAGAGTCCAGGTGGTTGAGCATCAGATTGTTCCATCTTGTTTCCCTTTGGGGTTGCTGTAGGCAATCCAGAAGTCTGTTTTTGAGGCTTGTTTACGAGTCTTCTCATTTCCTCAGGGTGGGAGCTGCTTCGGTGCCCATGTGGCTTAGCTTCTCTGCCCTAGGAGCTTGGAATGGCAGCGGGGGGAGCTTCCTTCTGAGTTCTGGAACTGGCTCACCTTCTCTGCCCTAGGATCTTGGGATGACAGCAGGGGACCTTCCCTCCGGGTGCTGGGACTAACTGCTCACCTTCTCTGCCCTAGGAGCTTGGGATGGTGGTGGGGGAGCTTCCTTCTGGGTGCTGGGACCGTCTCAGCTTCTCTCAACTAAGACAATTTTATACCCATTATATACAAGTGATTTCATAGCAGCCAAAAGGGTACATATTTCAATTAACTTGTGAGTACTCTGTTGGATTTATTACAGCATAGTAGTAAAATTTTATGTTTTCTCCACAAACAGCAGTGTCCTTTCCATAATTTTCTTTTGGAAAAAAATTTAGAAAAAAATATAAAAGGTCATTGTCACATGTTGACAGTTACAAAACAGATCACTTCTATGTGAGTTGTAAACTTCTGAATCTGCATATTGGTAGGAACTATTAATTACAGGGAAAAAAATTTAAATACATTTCATTAATGAAAGCAGTTAGACTTTTATGACAACAGTGATATACTCTCATTAAACATGTACAAAGAAGAATTCTCAAATTTATTATTATTTACAGTATTTTCAAGAAACTGAAGTAATGCTTTCATCAGTTCCATAACCACTTGTATATGAGATATTTGAGAAAAATAGCATCAGTTTAACCACCTGCAGTAAGTGCTCATAGGTATGTTTCAATGATTTATATTGAATTAACCAAAACACATGCGTTTGAGCTTGATATCTCCAACTTTGCTTTGCTTCTTATAATTATTCTCAGTCTTTCAAGAAGATGGAAGTTACCATGCACCTACAGTAGGTGAATACTGCTTTTCATGTTTAACACTGTGGCTCTGGTTTTAGTATTCTTACCCCTTGGTCTTTGGGTCCTAAGACTATGAACATACACTTTTAGCACCTTCTTTTTTTTTTTCTTTCTTCATGAAGATTTTCCAAGCACTTGTTCTCCTACTTTTGCTCTATAATTTCTCTTGAATATCAGTTGGTAAATGGTTTGTAATCTGTTTTTGCTGTACAGGACTAACACCAGGTGGCATGCTATTTTCTGAGAGAACCAGAATAAGATTCTAAGTTCAAAGGAGACCAAACTAATATATAGCATATTGTCATTATGCTTCTTAGGGCTAGTAAGAACTATTTTATGAAGTATTTATGTTTAAATTTAAATAACAATTCCAGGGGGTAGGGATCTAGCTCAGTGGCACTAAGCATGCTTCGAAAGCACAAGGTCATGAGTTTGATCCCCAGTATAAAAATAAATAAATAAATAGCAATTCCATAGATAGCCCATGATGGTAAATGCAAAGAAAGATGATGTGCCCTTGTCTTCTTTAGAGAACTATCCTGGCTCCCAAATTTACAGGTGGAAGAGAAATGGAGATTTCTTCCAGAAATTCTTGTTTAACGCTTATCCTTCTCCCTACTTATTTCTATTACAAAAGCAACTTGAACGCTGAGGCAACTCTCCCTCATCCCCCAGGCTGCTTCATGCTTTACAATATATTGCAAATATAAGCTCTAGAAAAATTCTTCAACACCTGAGGATACAGAGGTATGAAAAAGAGCAATCATTTTCATAGAGGGCAAAGTAAGGAAAATAATAAAAAATTCTATAAGGTATATATCTTCTATATCTTTAATAAAGAAAAATAATAAAACTGGTCAATTGCAGGAGTTTTCCATTTTACACATAAAGAAAGAGTGATCAAGGCAAGCATAACACTGAAAGCAGAAGTGGTAAGCAAAATAAAACTGAGAAGACTTGGTGTATTAGCTAGTAATAAATCATCTATGCTACACTAGTGGACTTTAACCAATTTCAAAAAGATACCATGTATACCTCTTATTTAGAGGACATAAGAGGAATTTTAAAAATTAATTTAAATATATATTTGTATCATGAATGTTTTATATACATTTATATATATTTGTATATTTATATACAAAATGACACATAATGACATTGTAGCAAAATGCAGATATTGTTATCCCTCTCATATATGTGTATATATGCCCATATTTATTAATTGTTATTTAGAATGAGACAACAATAATGAAAATTAAAATGTTTTAAATGTGCCAGGATAGCTTATGTTATATTTTTATTTGTTCACTTTGGGAATGTATTTTTATATATGTTTCTGTCATAGAAAACCTATAATTTTGAAACAATAAAAATTTTTATTTATTTAAAATAAAAATCTTCCCCAATTATTTATCTCACAAGTAATCAGCTTTCTCTCTTGCTCTTTCCTTGGTGTATGCATTAGACATAATTCACCCTCTTTGACTCTGAATGGAATTTGTAAAGCCTTATATTATGGCATTAGGGATTTGAAAAATGTGAAAAAGGTTCTTTAGCATTTGACTTTTTCTCTTGATCAAAATTGTGATTAACTGGGATGGGCCTGACCTAAATAAGTCATGTGAGCCCTCAAAGGAATTCACAGAGATTTTGAGGGGAGAAAAATTCTCATGTTGGCTCACAGGAGAAAATTTCCACGTCGTAGAGAAAGTAGTGTGGCAAAGTTTGGGATGCATATTCAGGAGCTGAGAAACACAACTGACAGCTAAAAAGGAAGAATATTCCTCAGTTTACAACTTCAAGCAAATGAGTTTTGCCAACAATCAGTGAACTTGGAAGAGGTCTATGAGCCTCAGATAAGAACTCAGCCCAAGTGAGGTAGGCAGCAGAACCACTGAGCTAAATCCCTCAGCCGAAGTTGACACCTTGAATTCACCTTCATGATATGAGCAGAGGCCTTCCTAATTATGATGTGCTGAACTCATGACCTACAGCAATTGACACATAAATAAATTTTGCATTAAGCTGTTATATGAGGAGTTTTTTGCTTTTCAGCAATTGAAAACTGGTAGAGTTGTGCTAGGCAGAATTTTAAGACTGTCAAATTCTCCTCCCTGATATACACACTTGTCATTCTTAAAATACGAGCTTCTCTGTTTGGAGAAGAGATTTTCCTCTTTTAAGCTGCCCTGTTTTAAAGGGTCTGTGAGAAGGTCTCATGGCAGTGTCTGGTAACTGCAAGTTCTCCTGGAAGCCAGCGAGGAAGAACCATCTGCAATAATTCAAACCAAGGAATTCAATTCTGCCAACAACACTCTGAGCTTAGAAGACAACACTAAAGTACACATACACACACACACATACCAACACACACACAAACCAGCAAATATCTCGGTTGCAGCCTATGAAACCCAAAGCAGAGGACTAAGTTAAGTTTTGTTAAAACTATTCATAATCATTTTTTCACACTGAAGTAAAGAAATGTATATGTTGACATTAATATAGAAAATATGAGAAAATTTGAATAGAAATACAATTATTTGGGCTAAAGTGTATATAATTTTTTTCTATGCAGTTGAAATTTCCCAGCTATCTTGTTCATACTGCTTCTGATTTATTTATATCAGCAGAAAACAAGTTACAACAATAAAGAACACCGAATAATGATTTTGTTTTCAAACTGCTTTGCAAACATAGTGTTTCCTGTATATAGCAATCTAAACTCCTAACTCTACATAGTTTCCTCATTCTAAAAATCTTTCTGGATAAAGATGTTAACTATATCCTGTAAGATTACAAATTTTAATATTTAATACTTAGGTTATTTTAAAGGGGATGGGGGGGCGCTGTGAAACCCAGAGCTCTTAATACTATTGACCAAAGACTGAAGTTTTCCACAAGATGCTGTGGTCATTCAATTATGCTATGTTTTCCTGAGCAGATATAAAAGGCAGCCTTTTGTAGTCATGACAGGACTTAGAACTGGTGATATGGGACAGTAAATAAATGTCTCAAAGTTTTAAAAATATTTTATGCTACCTTTATTTTCTTTTTCTACTGTTAATTTTTCTAAATATCTGTGTTTGAACTTGCCAATAACAAGAAAATATTTATGGTTTTATCATTTTGAGATTGAGGATCATCTGTAAAATTATATTTAAGTTATTTAGCAGTGAAGTAAATAATGCTCTATTCAGGGTATGAGAGTTTCCAGACCGCCTTTTTGATCCGCATGATTCAGATTATGCTTTACCTGACAGCTCCATGCCTCTCAGAATTTTGATTCATTCTGAAGAAAATAAATAAATAATGATGCATATATAATCATTTAATCAAATACAACTATCTTAAACATAAGTATTTTACTCTTCAATTAGGAAATACTATAGAAATCTAGTAGAACTATGTTTTTATCACTATTTATAAATTATATGTAGTGGATTATTTGGTATAGTCAACAAGTTGACAGATACACATATGTAAATTTTTGAGAATGCACACAAAACACATCCACACAGTTACCTCGATTCTATGACTGTACTCATCATCAAACTATTTCTGATTAGTTTATCATCCATTATAATTTACAGAGGCATTGCTCCTTCTTTATATAGTACTTAACATTTCACTTTACCCCATTTATGATTATATGTTTGTATATTTACATGTCAATATAGAATCATGGTTTTTTATTTAAAGATACATGTGTTATAAACAATTATTGTTTTACAGAACAGCTACAAAAATAGTCAAATCTTTTGCTCATGTGCACAGAGAAATTGATTTCCATAGTCCTGGTTCCAGTCTGACATTATGAATTTCATTCACTGTCAAGTCTCTTTGTCCTCTTCTAATGGGTAGCAGCGTCTCATGCTATTTGTGTCGGTTTTCTAATTGATATTTTGGGAGAGTTATAGGCCTGTTATTTTTGTTGAATGTCATTCAGTTTTCAAAGGTATTCTTCTTAATTAGATTCGAATAATATAATTTTAAAACACATACATGAACTGGGTTATCTTTCAGACTATATCTTTTTAGGAAGTAAGTGATATTATCCTAAGAATAGTGATATTAGTTTTGATGACTCTTACGTTAATGACTACCTATTTTCTGAAAAGTTCCTGTTGTCCAATTTATAATTAATAAATAATTAGTTGGAAGATATTTTTGTATCAATGTAATAATTTTTTTCTTTATTTTTCCAACTTTCACTGATTTTACCATCCATTGTGATTTCTAAGTACATTATTATCTTTTCTATTTACAACTTAGCATTTTGCTTCTATCTCATTTGTTCTTTCAGTAGTCAATGTGTGTGTGTGTGTGTGTGTGTGTGTATGCATGTGCGTAGAAAGATTGGTTTTTATTTTATTCAATGGTTTGAAATCTATGATTATAATTCTTCATTGTTCATACACCAGATGTCACAGACTTACCAAATTAGAGCCACACTTGGATGCTATCTGTGTCTGTTTGGATGTTCTCATGACACTTTGAGCCCTTTCTGTTCCAAACAATATTTAAGGTTTAATCTTGTACTTTCCCTCTCCCATCCTTGGAATGGGTAACATCATCAGGAATGTTTGTTTCTTTAAGTGAAGAGTGTTATACAGAAATCATGATTTGGGCATTAATTATTCTAGTTAGCATTTACCGTATTGTGCATTTAAACACTTTCATTAAAGTTAAAATTATATACATATATACATTTTTCTTACTATGCATAAATTGATTGATTTGTATTGATCTGTCTTCAAAAAACATGAATTCTTACTAATCTTGTCAATAACAATCCAACTCCATAGCATCAATGTAATCACTTGTATTCTATATAAGGAAAACCTTCATTTGTATAGAGTGATGCTTAATCAGTAAAATCTACAATGCACAGAAGTTATTTTACAAATTGCCAATAACAGGATTTCTCCAAACAAACAGTTAACTTCAATATTCATACACAGCCATTTTTCACTTAGAGGTAAATTTTATATACATGAAAATATAGAAATATTAAGACTGAAGTTCCATAAGTATAAGAAATGTTTATGCCCATGTAATCCAAACTTCTATCAAGATGTAGAATATTGCCTTATCCCCAGAAAATTACTCTATGCCTTTTCCCATTTAATATTGTCTAAGTTATGGATATCAACTTCTTTGCACTACTCTAGATTAAATAAGTTTTTGAATCAGCTGTTCATTACTATTACAATATGCCTAAACTAATGAACTTAAAAAGAAAAAGTATTTATTTTGGCACACAGTTTTGGGGGGTTCAGTCTATGGCTATTTGGCCTCATTGCTTTTTGGCTTGTAGAGGTGCAGTAAATCACAGAGGGGAATGAATGTTAAAGATAACTGGTTTACCTCATGGCCAAATGTGAAAGATGAAAAGCCCAGCATCCCACACTCTTTTTTGAGCATAAACCTTCAGTGAACTCAAAGATCCCACTAGTCCCTATGTTAATATCCAGTCAGCCTATATGAACTCTATCTCTTAAACTTGAGATATGAGATTCTTTGATGCAAAGAAATTGCACAAGCCAGAAAATATTTGCATCACACCTGTTATCTTTTGGATATTGGGGTTTGAGAAAGCAATACTAACATTTTTCAGTATTAACTACTCTGTGACCTAAGTCAGAAAAATTCTGTGTATACTCAACACAACACACTGACCACAGCCCAGAGAAAATCATTGGCTTATTGTTTTCTTTTTTCTATTTCTTTTTCATCAGATGTTAATTTTTCCTGCTACAGTGTACTATATGTATGGAATCATAAAAAAAACATATTATTTACTTTGTAACATTCTTTTTATCCACATACTATCTATGAAATTCATCTATCCATGTAGCAGTAGTTGTATCCTTTTTTGATGAAAAGTATAAATATACCACAACTTGATTATTCAATCTTCTAACTGGAGCATACCTAGGATTGTTTATAACTATGGTTATTATTAATAAAGCTTCATATGATGATTTTTATGTAAGTGCTAGTAAAAGTGTTTTGATTTATATTAGGTAGATACCTTGAAGAGAAATTGATGGTTGAAGGAGAGGAATAACTTTAATTTTATAATATAGTACTTCTGTTTTTAAAAGTGTTTTACACCATATTTTATTCACACAGAACTCTGAAAGCTCAAGTTTTTCTCATTGTTCTCACAATTTGGTGGTGGCAGTATTAACATTCTATCATATTTTGAAATACATTTTCCTGATGATTAATATTGTCAGAACCTTTTCCTTATACTTTCTGGACATTTGCATGTTCTTGTGATGTGTATTTAAATATTGTGCTAATTATTAAAAATGGTAGCAGTGAAAGTAAAAACCAGATGAATAAGTCTAAGGCCAAACCAATACATGGATAATAGAGGAAATGATGACCATAATGAAAAGAATAGTTAGTGAATCTGTAGTAAATACAAATAAAAACAACAGAAGGGCTTAGGAAAGACACGGAAACCATGAATTGCCAACATAAGAAAGAACTGGATTCCATAAAACAGATTTAAACAGACATTCAAAAGATTGAAAATGCTATCGAAAGTATACATAGCAGAATCAAAAAATGTGAAGACAGAATATCAGATCTAGAAGATAGGGTTGCAGATGGGGAACATCAAAGGAAAGACTTCTTAAAAATAGCAAGGGACCATGAAAAATCATTCCAACAGCTGCTGCTAAATGATGCAAATAAGAATAATATAAGACTAATTGGAATCCATGAAAAAATAGAAGATAGAATGAAAGGCAAAAAATAAATAAATAAAACACAACTTGTCGAGAGGAATAATACCAGAAAACTTTCCAAGTGTGGGAAAATTGTTTGGCATACAGATAACTGAGGAATATAGAACTCTAAAGAGCCATAATCAGAAAAAAATTACAGCATGTCATATAATAGTCGAGATTCCAGAAATTATACACAAGAACAAAATATTAAACGCTTTATAGAAAAGAAAGAAATCACTGATAAAGGAAAACCCATCAGAATCACAGCAGACTTCTCCACATTAACACTTAAGTTAAGGAGAACTTGGAGTTAAGTATTTCAAGCCCTAAAAGAAGGCAATGTCCAGCCTAAATTATTGTACCTTGCAAAATTATCTTTGAAAATTGATGGAGAAATAAGATACTTGCATGATAAAGAGCATCAAGAAATTCATGACCACCAAACCAGCACTCCAAAGAGTGCTGAAGGCTAGGCTACAAAGGGAGAATGAAGACAACAATTCAAAGAATTCCAATATGGATAGAATGACTCCACCAGACAAGGCAAGCAATTAAATAGAAGGGAAATAAAGGGAACCACAAACAGGAAATTAATATAATGGCAAGGATAAGTTAATACCTATCAATTATAACTGTCAATGTGAAAGGCCTCAATTCACCAATCAAAGGAAAAATACTGGTGGAATAGCTCAATAAACATAATCCAACAATATGTTTCATACAAGCAATATATTTAACCCAAAAGAAATTCATAGACTAAAAGTCAAAAGATGGAAAAAAAATACTCCATGCAATAGGAAACTGGAAAAAAACAGGAGTAGCTCTTTTATTTGCACACAGAGTGGATTTCCAGCCAAAACTAATCAGAAGAGACACAGGTCACTACATACTAGTCCAGAGAACAATCAAAGAGGAAGAGATAATCATAAATATATATGCCCCAAATATTGGCACACCCAACTATATAAAACAAGTACTCATGGACATAAAAACTCAGATAAGCACTAATTCAATTATAATAGGGGACAACAACATCTCAGTATCACAAATAGACAACAAATCACCAAAGAAACATAAGAGCTGAACCAAACCTTTGAACAAATGGACTTAGTAGATAGCTACAGAGTATTCCACCCAGCAACAGAACACACATTTTTCTCAGCAGCACATGGGACTTTCTCCAAACTAGACCACATACTAGCTCATAGAACATGCTTAAGTAAATTCAAAGGAATTGAAATTGTTACATACATATTATCAGATCATAGTGAAATGAAATTATAAATAAATGCAAAAGAAACCACAAAAACTACATATGCACATAAAAATTAAATAATACCATCTTGAACAACCAATGGATCACAAAAGAAATTAAAGAAGAAATTAAAGTTACTACAATTGAATGGCCATGCAATTATGACATACTAGAACTTATGGGGAGCAATAATAGCATTCCTATGAAGGAAGTTTGTAGCAGTGAATTCTCACATCAGAAAAACAGAGTGAGGTCAAATAACCTAATGTTGAAACTCAGGGTTCTAGAAAAAGATCAAGCTAAACCCACAGGCTATATGAGGAAGGAAATTATAAAGACCAGAGAAGAAATTAACACAATTGAGACTAAGAAAACAATATAAAGAATCAATGAATCAAAGAGTTGGCTTGAAAAAGGAACTCTTCCATTGTTGGTGAGCTTGTAAATTGGTACAACGATGGAAATTAGCATGCAGATTCCTCAAAAAAACCTAAAACTAGAGGTTCCACTTCACCTAACTGTTCACCTTCTAGGTATCTTCTCAAGAGTTAAAACGGTCATGCCACAGTGATATATGGATACCCATGTTGATAGTAGCACAATTTATAACAGTTAAATCTTGGAAACAGCCCATATGCCCATGAATGGATGGATAAAGAAAATGTAATTTTTATGTACAATGGAGTATTTCTGTGCTATAAAGAAGGACAAACTTGACACTTTTTTTTAGGTAAATGGGTGCACATTGAGAACATAATTTTAAGTGAAATAATTCAGACATAAAAGATTAAACCTCATATTTTTTCTATTGTTTGAGGAACTCAAAGTGTAAACAAGAAACAAAGTGGAAGGCAGATATTGGGAAATAGGAAGAGCATCTTCAAATTGTAAGGGTAACAAGGGAGAGGGAGGAGAAGGGAAGAAAGCAAAAAGAGATTAAAAAAGAGAATGGAAGGCAAAAAATGGAAACAAAGCTTTTGTAAATAGGAAAGGGGTGAAGGTTTGAATGGAGGGAAGGGGAATGGGAAAAAAAAGAAGAATTAAAATACACTGTGTACAGGTACAAATTTACTATAATGACTGATCGTTATGTATGGCAAACATGTACTGAAGAATGAGATTTATTTATCATTATATTCTGAATTCAGAAATATTTAATTTACATTTTTATGATTACTGCTTTTTGTGTTGCATGTGGGAAATATTTGAGTGTATGTACTTAAGTAGATGATGATACTATCCCAGATTTTCTAAAGTTTTAATTATAAAAAATATCAGATTTTAGGAAATAGTATCACAAAAAAAGTGAAATGTCAGGAAAAAAAGAAATACTTTGAAATAAATTATATTGAAACTCAAAATATGAAATATTGTGAGATGGAGCTAAAGTAAGGCTTCTGTGGAAATTTAAACCTATAAATATTTCTATATTACAAGCAACCAGCTATAAATTCAGTCATCTAAAAAATATAAATTCAGTTATCCAAGAGGCCCTCTTAGAAACTAGGCAAAGAAAAGTAAACTAAACACAAAGTAAATAAAAGAAAGAAAACAGTAAAAAAGACGAATAAAATATAAATCAATAGAAAAAACTGTCAAAGCTTCAAATTTTTATGATTAGCAATTAATGAAATTAATATAACATTTTCAAAATTTATGAAAGAAAAGATAATACTCAAATTTCCAATAACAAGAGTACAATATGGATATTATCTTACAGAAAATAAGAGACTATAAAGGAAACCCTAAATGTATTACATTTTAAAACTTAGATAAAATATCTTAACATATTGTAAGACACAAATGAGCGAAATAGACTCTAGAGGAAATAAAAATTATAATGGGCTTTTATCACAGAAATTGAATTGTCAGCAAAATATATTGCCTCTAAGGAAACTACAGAGCCCAATGACTAAACTGAGATATTCTTTCATTCTTTCACAGATACTAATCTTACACATGCTTCTGAAAAAAAGAGTAGGAAACACTTTTTAACTTGTTTTTAAGACCAGCATAATTCTGACAAGATTATTTACTGGCTTTACAGATGCAAAAATCCTTAACATATGGGGGAAATTCAGAAATAACTTTAAAAAGTAAGATATTCAGATGATTTAGAAAGTATGTCTCAAATATAAATTTACTTTGACATTCAGAATGACAAGCATGTAATTTTCTGTATTAATCAAAGAGAGGAGTTAAAATATAAAATGTTAAAACACACTTAATTAAAACAAACCCAATTCACCCTTGTTAAAAAAATGTTAAAACACTAAATTATCTAGGACTTGAAAAGTTATCTTATTCTGAAAAATGGCTTCTACAAAAATCTACAACAAATATTACACTTAGTGGCAAGATATTGAAAGCTTTTTCCCCCCAAATCAAGAATGAACTAAGAATACTGTATCTGAAGTCCAAGCTAGAATAACAAGAACAAACACAAGCAAATAAACTGGAAAAACAAAATAGTATACTTACTCCAAGAACAAAAGAAAAATTGTTCTTATTTCTACCATACATTATTTTTATATAATACAATTATGAAGACATTTAAAAAATTTATGAATGAATACGACAATACCACAGGATTTAAGATCAACTTATAAGAATAAATAGTATTTCTACAAAAGAGCAAAACACAATTAATAATGGAATTTTAAATGTATGATTCTTACAGTATCAATAAAATTTTATATGTGATTATATCAATTCTCAAACATGTCTTGGGAAATGTCATATTTTGAATAGTGTATTGATTATACAGGTTATATATTTAAAACTCAGAAATATACACTTGAAATTTGTGCATTTGATTCTCTAGAATTTTAGTTAATTAAAAAATAAAAATATGTAAAACAAACCACCCAAATTATTCATGACTGGCTTCAGTTATTTTTCTTCACAACCACCATCCTTGTAATTTTGAAATTTTGCAAAAATAATGATGTTAATTCAACCCACACAATATATATTTCTTCCGTTTAAATCACCTTCACATTTAAGAGAAAATCATCCTCATGCTCACTTAGGCAGCACATATACAAAAAAAAAGAGAAAATAATCCATATATCAAGAATAATATACATATTAGAAAAATGATTCATTGCCTAAATTAATTTATCTAAAGTCTACTGACCCATTATCTTACCATTCAGTCCTCTATGTAATTTTGTGTTTCAGAAAAACAATATTTTCTGATTTCTTCTTGACGTGTCAATGTTTAAAATGTTTAAAATGTATTTTTTTAATTCATTGAATGGCTTTATTTTTAGTGTCTCTGGTATAGCTGGCCTTTACACATGTATAAGTTAGGAATGATTTTTAACCACATATCATTATATTTTATGATTGGTATTTATTTTTAAAATTCTCCAAAGCAAAAGTCCTATGCAAATTCTAAATAATGACTGTCTTCAAAGTTGGAAATTGTGTTACCCTAGATTCAAGATATATCCTATTAATCCAAGAAATTCTGTCATTATAAAGGAAGGGAAACTTCCCCCTCCTTCAGATTGTGAAGGAGTCCATCTTTTTTGAATTTTTAAATTTTGGTAATGATTAGGAATTGCATATCACTATTTCAAATTTAAGATGTTTATTGTTCAAGCCCAATTTTTTTCCAAAAAATAAAAATGTATTGGTCAGGGTAATGAAGGCCAGCTGTCATTTTAAGCAACCTGAAATCTGAGTGATACAACTTATTGAAATTTTATATCTTAGTCACATCAGTCCTGATATGAATCAGACAACCTTTTCCCAATTTGTAATTGTACCAAGCTCAATACTGAGGTCTCAGTGAAAATAAAGGGACTAAAGAAAGTAGGAGTAAGTGGTACAGTTATTTTCCTATTGTCTTAGTTGCTTTTCTTGTAGTGGAGACAAAATATCCGACCTCTACAAATTACAGGAGGAAAGGTTTATTTGAATTCAAATTTGTAGAGGTTTCAGTCTATAGTTGGCTGGCTCCAAAGCAGGTGGCAGGGCAGAAGGACATGGCAGATGAGAAACAGTCTATGGCATGTCAGGCACAAAACAGTGCATCTTTTTCTTTTCTTTTTTTTATTCCATCCAGACTGCAAACTAATTGGTTGTATAATCAGAGTGAGTATTCCCTCTTCAGTTAAATCCATGGTCATCCACACCCAGGACTGTGCTAATTCAATCAGTGGACTAATCCAGTATCTCTCACTCATCATCCAGTATCATACACCCATGAACCAAAACTCCCAGAAGCCCCACCTATCAGCACATATGGGTTTGAGAGGACATCTCTAAGTGGTAACATCTATTTAATCATTAAACAGAATCATTTCTAACTTAACTGCAGAAAAGTTCAGAATGCTAGAGTAATATTTTTGAGTACTCCTTCTCACAGTACATAACAAACATTACCACAGTTATTTCCTTCACATAACTGGAAGTTGTTAAGGGCTTGTAGACCATTGTAAAAGATGTTCAAGGTCTATATGAACACCATGGCAACTATGGCATGAACCCTGTGATACACATAAGGATGCTCTGGCTAAGGCAGGTGCATTTCTACTCCTATAAAATCCTACACACTTCTTATGTTTGGATCATATCATTGTTTTCTTTTTCTTGCTCTTCCCCACCAGAAATAACATTTGTTCCTGCCTGGTTATGATCTCACAACAGATCACAGTCCCCAAGGATGTAGGACATCTGTGGTGTGAGTTAAACTCTATCAAGAGACCTTTAAAATCCAACTACATAAAAACTATTTCAGAGTCTGAGAACCAGGAAGGAACCTCCCCTGCCTCCATCCCAAGCTCCTAGGGCAGAGAAGCTGAGCCACACGGGCAAGAGAAGCACCCCCCCACCCTACCCCGAGGAAATGAGAAGACATGTAAACAAACCTCAAAAACAGACTTCTGGATTGCCTACAGCAACCCCAAAGGGAAACAAGATGGAACAATCTGATGCTCAACCACCTGGACTCTCTGAACTGGCAACAAAAGAGGATCTGGGAAAAATGAAATCAGAAATAATTACTCAGATAACAGCAAAGATTGTGCTCATGGTGCAAGACAAGATTAATAAATCTAGAGAGGACACAGATAAAAAAATAGAGGACCTGAGGAACATGATGGAATCCCAACATAGGAAACAAATGGAATCCATAAAACAGATGCAAACAGATTTCCAGGAGATTAAAAAAGTCTGTGCAGAAGAATGAACCAATGTGAGGATAGAATTTCAGATATAGAAGAAAAGATTGCAATTAATGACCAGGAAAAGAAAAATTGCTTTAAAATTGTAAAGGAACACGAGAAATCAATCCAGCAGCTACTAGACGATGCAAAGAAGAATAACATAAGACCGATTGGAGTAAATGAAGAAAGAGGAGAGAGTGCAGATGTCATAAAAAATACTGTTCACAGAAGTGATGGCAGAAAACTTCCCTAGGAGGGGAAAAGAACTTGACATACAGATAAGTGAGGCATATAGGACTCCAGCTAGCCTTGATCTAAAAAAATTTACACATAGGCATATAATAGTTAGGATTCCAGAAATCACACTGAAGAACAAAATTCTAAAAGCAGCGAGAGAAAAGAAACAAATCACCTACAAAGGAAAGCCCATCAGAATCACAGCAGACTTCTCAATGCAAACCCTCAGGGCAAGAAGAGATTGGAGTGATGTATTTCAACCCCTAAAGAAAAACAGCCTCCAACCCAGATTGATGTACCCTGCAAAACTATCTTTCAAAATTGATGGAGAAATAAGATACTTTCATGATAAAGAGCACCTCAGGAACTTCATGAATATCAAACCGGCACTTCAAAAAATTTTAGACAATACCCTAGGAAAAGACAATGAGGATCACAACCTCAGGAAACCCAGCAGAATGAATCCATTGGGCATGACAAATTAAATGCAAAGGGGGAGAATCCAACAAAAAGAAAAAGTCATGACAAGGCTTTTAACACTTTTAACTTCATCTCCCTAATGAGTGTATAATTCAATCTTGTTATTGTACTGATTATTATTTTTCTGATTCTAGAGTTGCACCCCTTTCCTTGGGCAGTACTGGCTATTTATCATCTTCTT
This sequence comes from Heterocephalus glaber, assembly GCF_053883595.1. Classification (NCBI taxonomy): domain Eukaryota; kingdom Metazoa; phylum Chordata; class Mammalia; order Rodentia; family Bathyergidae; genus Heterocephalus; species Heterocephalus glaber. The sequence goes on from NW_028258372.1 coordinate 32,008,280, forward strand.
ATGTCTACTTTTTAATTGAGTTGTCTATTAATGAGCTATAAGAATTCTTTATATATTCTGGTCATAGGTTATATGCATTGTAAATATGGTCTGTTTAAGGGCTACTTTTCATTTTTAATGATGTCATTTAAAGTTCTAAATTCTGATGGAATCTCATTTATCAAATTTTCTTTCATACATCATGTCTTTGTATCCTAGGTAGTTCTTGCCTACCCTGAATTCATAAATATTTTCCCTTATAATTTCTTCTTAAAGTTTTATACTTTTAGGCTTTCATATTTAGGTTCATAGATCCCTTCAAGTTATTTTCATGTATGGAAATAAAGGGTTGAGGTTAATTTTTTACATACAGATACCAGACGTTCTAGTGCCGTTTGCTGAAAACACTGTCTCTTCCTCGGCTCTTCAATTGAGTTTATATTCTATAAAATGCTAATGTTAAATAATCTTTCAAAACTCAGTGGACCATATATGTGTGGTTCTATTTCTAGATTCTCTGTTTTATTCCAATGATCTGTATGTCTTTCCTTATACCAACACTGCCTCAGTTACTGTAGCTTTAGAAGAAGTCTTAAAATTAGGTACTAAACATCTTCCAACACTGTTTTTTTTTAACTTTTCTATATCCTTTGTACTCCTATATAAGTTTTAAATTTCAATATCCAATTCTTCATTTATATCAAGTATACACAGATCTGTATTTTTATATATATCTTGTGTTTTCTAATCCTGCTAAATTCAAATACAAGTTCTAGGGGCTCCTAGAGATTTCTTACTATTTTCTCTGTAGATCATTTCATCTACATATAAAGATTTTGCTTCTACCTTGCCAATCCTATCCCAATTGTGTCATTTTATTGCCAGACTATTTTGGTGGGTCCTAGGTTTCAAAGTTGAATGGACAGATAAAGAGTAAGCATATCTGCCCTTGTTCCCCACCTTAAGGAGAAAGCATTGTATCTTCTCCATTTTTATAAGGCATTCTCCCTGGAAGTATGGAGTACATGTCTTTAATCTGTTGAGAAGTTTCTGTTCTACTTCTAGTCTCCTGATAGCTTTTACCATGAACAGCTATGGAATTTAGTCTAATACTTTTTCTCCAACTAGTGACAGGGTCATATGGCTTTTTCCTTTCCTCTGTTAAAATGATGACTTTTGGGGGTGGATCTTCCTTCCAATGCTGAACCGACACTGCCATCCCTATAACAAAACCACTTTCTACATACTTCCAGATCTGACTTCTAATAAATTGTTTTGTTAAACAAATTTCTATCTATGTTCATACTTTTTTCTTCTATTATCTTTATCCAGTTTTAGGATTAGCACAATGTTGAGTTCCTAAAATGAGGGGAGAAGTGTTCCTTCTTTTTTCTGCTTTAACTGTTTGAAATAATTTATCAGTTAAAATGTATATGAGCCTGTTCTTGTCATATAGGTAGGTTTTCAAGCTAGGAATATACTTTCTTTAATAGGTGCTATTCAAATTTTATATTTCCTCCAGAGTTAGTTTCATTAATTTGTCTTCCAAGGTACTTCTTAGGAATTGTCAAATTTATTTCAAAACAGACTTTTAAATATGCTTTCTATATCCTTTTAGATTCTGTAAAATCTGTGGTAATGTCTCCTAAATCTTGATATTGTAATTTTAAAAATGTATAATTGACATTGTGTAGTAAGAAGAAAGGCTCTAAAGGAGCAGGGGAAGTGGGAGGGATAGGGAAAAGGGGAAAAGGGAAAAGAAAAAAATATGAGAAGAGGAAAAAAATGGAAACAAAATCTTTGCAAATAGGGAAGGGTGGAGGGGGTGAAGGGAGGGCAGGGGAAGGGGAAATAAATAAGAACCAAGATACTCATGTAAAAGTACAAGATCCCAATGATGAATGTAACTGTATTTTATACCTAAAATGTACCAATAAACTTAATGGGAAAAAAAAAACTGTGTCACAAAACTAAATATTATGTTTTTCCATTGAAGTTTGAAAGCCTAGCTATTGTTTAGTGGAAAAATACTTTTAATACTTCCTTTATGCATAATAAGCAATAGAGTAGAATTCCAGGATTTAATGTGCTTTCTGTGCTCTTAAGAGGAGGGAAAAAAACAAACAAACAAAAAAATCAAACAACGTCTTTTTGCTAAGTCTTCAATCTAAGAAAGTAAAATTTTAAATTGTTCTATCACATTATTCTGTCATTACTAGTTGGTAAGTACAATTGTGATGGGAAAATACAGTGAATGTGTAAATTAAGAAGTTGATTAGAGGAAAAAACACATTGACATTAATCTCTCTAACAATACTCTCCCTTGTTTTGAACACACCCCATTTTTTGTTGCCACCTTCTGAAACAGTTGCAGAAGTATCCTTTTGTGTCTTTAGCTGTGTTGTGGATATTTCAATGTCCTGCCTGTATCCCTTCAAAAGATGTATCTTTTCTAGTTATTTTCACTTTGAGTAAGTGCCAGAAATCTCATGCTGCTAATATCTGGTGAATAAAGTGGATGAGGACATACTGTAGTGTTATGAGAAGCCTGTCTTTCCATTGGATGACACTCAGCAGTAGCTAAGTGTCAAACATATCTGCCATTTTTAATACAAATTACTTGTCTGTGGACAATTCTTTTGCTTTAAAGTTATGACGATTAGAAAACCAGGTTGAAATAGTTATCCTGATACATGCATTTTTCCACATATTTTTATCACACCTCATGAAGACATTCTCAAAAGGGAATTTCCAGAACTGCTTCAAAAAGTATCAAGAACAATAATCTAAGTGTGTTCCACACAAGCAAGAGTACTTTGCAGAGGATTAAGGACAATGCGCCTTTTACTGTCATAATTTTTAAAATTTAAACATTTCATGTGTGTCTTGCTCACACCTTGAATCAAGCTCTGGTACATTCCTGAGAAGTGAAGGTTTAACCTACATTAGAGTTTATTTACCTATGAATTGGAACAATGCTCTTCAAATCATTTTATTAGGACCCAGGTCTGTATTTGGATTTTCAAAACTTTCACTTTGCAAAAAATTATGAGAATGTGAAAATTTTTAGTGTCAAAATCTAGCCATTGTGTTACTCTTCACTTGGTGTATACTCTGCCTGACTATGCACCAAAATAATAATTTTTCTTTAAAATTTTTACAGCATTAAAAGTATTTAGATAAAAATTAATATAAGCAATGCAGAAAGGTATATAATGAAAATCATTAATCTAATCTTTCCAAGTTCTAATACCCCAATGTGTTCGCTACCCACTAGGTAAGACTCACTTTAAACTTCTCTCACATAACCTCTAAATTTTACATAATTACATACACACTATTGTACTCCAGTGTAATGATGCTATAAAGTTTTTCTTAATTTATATTTTTTACTCACAGATATATGGGTCTTCTTTCTACATCGGTTCATTTAAATATCTGTCTTTTTTACACTGAAAATTACTTGTCTGTGCACAATTATTTTGCTTTAAAGTTGACATTATTAGTTATCCTGATACATACATAATTGTAGCAACACAATCTACTTTCCAACTTCTGGTGAGCCATTCCCTAGATGATAGTTTAAAATTTTCAATCTTCTTTTACTTCAAGTACACAGTCAAAAATAGATGAGTTTCAAGGAATAATAACAATATTTATTATTACCTTGGGTTAGTTATACTTGACCACTTGCTAGAGAAGAAAATCATTTCCCCGACCCTGTTGTGGCCAGAGAGTTTTTAATTCCACTGCATTCTGCAATCGCAGACTCTAATAATTAGTTCACTCATTGATGATGTTTCTGTTATTACAACTGATTTGGTAATGATATTGTTGATTTTTGAGAGATGGTCTGTATAATATTCAATCATTTCATGGCAACAGTATCAACGACTTAAAGACAAGATAGGAAAGCACACAAAATTTTTGATAACCAATAGTTCCATTAAAAATTATCAGACCTAGATTCTTATCAGAAAAGCTCTATAAGATCATTAGATCAAAATGGAATATCTGATCCCACCCCATAAAATGCTCTCCTGGTCTTTCTAGACTAAGACACCTAATTTATAGATAATTATTTATTGTATTTAGCTCAAAAGGCTTATTAGATATTTATTATGTCATGGACATAAAGATAATCTGTGTTAACAAATATTGCACTCACCATTACCAGAGATACTCAAGCTTTGAACACATAATTACTTAAGAATATGTTACAATAGATAACATTGTCAAATGAGTGAGTGACTTTGAGATACCCTTGAAACTTGGACTATTAAGTAACAATGAGAGATATTAAAAGGAATCAAACAAAAATGTGGAATAATCTCAGACAGGCAGGATCATACATTTAAAGTCACCTATTCTCAATTTTCTGTGCTTCTCAACACAAATATCCCTTTCCTTTGTTAAATTACTTTTTATTAAAAACATTAATTTGTTCCATAACATCATTATTCTTAATTTTGTACATAAGTCAATAAACCACTGGCTATATTATAAACTTTGAAAAAGTACCATCCATACATAATTTCTGTTTAATGACATATTTGAATTCAATTTTTGTAAGAGGGACCATGTTTTACATGGTTACTGGAGATTATCAGGTTATTGTAACAACTATGACTTCAAATATTCCTTGAATTGTGCATTGGTATGTAGATCAGAAAAAAATTATTCATCTGATGCAAAGAAATATCTCAATAATCATAATAAAATGTTTATTAATATTAATTAATTTATGTCTGTAAATGTCTCAGCAGTGTCTCTCTATATCTATATGTAATATATTTAATGAACATTGAATAATTAACACAAACCATTTCACAGAAGTTTAAAAGTGAATTGGATGTTTTCTATCTGTCCTCAAATTTGAAACAGTACAGAAAAATACTTTCAATGTAAACCCTGAATGGGTGAGAAACTGGCTATTGAAATAACTCATTTTCATAGTGAGAATAGATTTTCTTCATATATTTGTGTAAATTCCTCGAGAACTTTGTATATGAAAAGAGGGCAAGTTTTATAACTATTCCAAAGAAAAGACAATGTCCTCTGTATAACAAAGACTATATTCAAATAGGGTAAAATTTTATCCTATTATGGCCAAACTTTAGCATTTCAACCTGGGCAAATATAGATTATAGCTCAGTGACTAGACAATTGTACTGGGGATACCAATTTGCAGATTTCTTATTCTGAATAAGCAGTTATGAGTCATATGAGAAAATATGACTCAAATCATATTTGTGCTTTTATATTGATTGATGTGATTTTTAAATTAATAACCTCTTATTGAAAAATAAATCTGATGTAATTCTGGAGTTCTTGTTAATATTTATTTGACAAATTATTCAAAATTCTCTATCACAATTCAGGAGTACTGATTGTGTTATCATACTTATATTCTCATTTTCTATTATCAAATTGTGGTCCCCAAAACAAAATGTATTATGTTAAGGAAACTATTAAATAGTAAAATTTTCTCAAATAAGGAGCAGTTGTGGGTTAAAAATTCAGGCAATTATTTGGACTGCAGTAAAAACAGAAAATGTGTGATAATAAAGCCCCAACTAAACTGTTGCTTAGAATAATGGCATAGCACTATATGTCAAGATGTTTCAAACATGTTTTAAAATATATTATGCATTCACCTTCCCCTATGTTTATTTATTTGCAAAGAGAAATTGTAAATTGATGGGATGGGAAAATGTCACATTCAACACAGTAACCGTTGAGAAAAGACCAGACAGCCTGATTCAAATTCCAAGCATTTACTGTTAAACTACCTTCCTACTTTTCCTAAGAACATTTTAGTTCAAAATAAAAATATCCTGTATACATTCTGACACATACGTTGAAAAATATAAGAGCAAAATTTTTTAGAATTAGTGTTTTTGTTTTATATACTTTATTACTGCAGCAAATTTCAGAATATAATGGTAAAAATAATTAACTTCAGGGAAATTAATATCTGAAAGAGTAGATTTTCTAGAATTATCTCTTCTTAGTATTTTTATACTAAACAGAACTTGAAAACTCATGATAGTGGTTGTCTGATTTAGCTAATCATATAGAATTAGCAGACATAGAAACCAATTTCCAAGATTATATTTTCTCCCTCTGTTTGCACCTTCTTTTATAAATGCATACTGCTTTAAGCCTGAACAAGCATTTAAATTCACTCTTCAAGTTTTGTATGTATACTTCAAATAGCTTTTGTGGGAATGTAACATAACCTGGAAGATCTGTACAACAAGCTAAAGCTGTTATAAAAAAAACTTTCTTGGTAATATGTCTGTGTATGTGTTTTATTGCTAAAAAATTGTTACTTGTCCCCAAAAGATGGATGATATATAATTTATGGAGGCCATGATTTTTATAAGAAAAATTCTAGAAATTCACAATTATAGCAAAATGGAATACCTCAAATAGAATCCAGATAAATTAAATTTTCTTTATCAGAAATCAGAGAAATAATTCAATTTAAAACTTTTTTCCATGTGTGTGAGCTATTTTAAAGTAACTTCCTAGACTCATGCAGTTATTTCACAGTAACTTCATAAGGAGTGATGATTAAACCGGCAAGCGGCGTTTCTAAAGGTCATGAAGATATTGTTGATTATGTCATTTCTAAACTTTGTCTGACTGTTCATCTGTTCGCTCCAATATGTTAAGGGCATGTCTCCAAATCCATATTAGCAATACATCTGTTACACTTGATCAGGTTGAAATAGAACAGAAGTAAACAGCAGATATTTGCCCAAGGCAGATTGATTTTAATTTGTTTTGGTAAGGGTTGTTCAATTTATGAAGTTCTAGACAGAAATGGTCTGTCTGAAGATAGGCAACAATTTTATTTGCTTAGTGAAATGTGACTTCTTTGTATTGCCAAATTCTCTCCTAATGACAAAATAAAAAAAAAAATAGAAAGCAATGAAACAGTTAAAAATTCATCATTTGTTAGCAGTAATTGTCTTGATGTTACAAAATTACTGGTAATACAATTAAAATATTTACATCAACATAATGATTTTAGAAAAATAAATCAGCATAGAAGTCTTTGAATTTTCCAAATATAACAATATCTAGAAGGAAATGAAAATAATTGAGAAATGAGAATGTACTAAATCCTTCTTAAGGTTGCCTACATATTTTTAGGTAGATTAAAATAGAAGTCAATAAGATGTTTTAGAGTTGACCTTGAAAGCCCACTGACAAACTCCAGAGGAAACTTCACTTATGTGTGAACTTCAAGCTGGGTGTAATAAAGTCCCATAAGGAAACTATATATTATAGGAAGACCAGCCCTACTTATGACAAAACCAGAAATCAGCTCCATTTGGGCACAAAATGTCGCCACAGGTTTCTTTCTGCTCATCTTTTGCTTCCCCTTGGCCCATTTCAAAGCTTGCTTATGACCCTGATTAAAAAGGCATCCACAGAGTGTTCAAAACATTCCATTGTGGTTCTAAAGTATGTTAGAACTCAGATTTAAGTTCATTTTTTATATTAAACAATAAATAACTATGGTTATTTTAGAATATGGATTGCAATTGGGTCTTCCTCACATTGATAGCCCCACCCTGCTTAGTGGTTATGGGCCTGATGGAAAGAAAAGTGGAACTGCACCAGCACTGGAGCAGGGAGGTGGGGAGACTAGGAGGACATAGAAGGATGTGAGTTGGGGAGAATTGGGACGTTTCCTGACAGCACAACAAGGCTCCATTAATAGTAAAACAATGCATCATCACAAATGAATGCCACTCTTGAAAACTAATTAGTATAGACACCATAAGAAGGGTGGAGAGTTTTGCATTCAATACCAGTTTATTGACGTATATGTAAATTTATATGCAGTATATCCAATGCATTTACATGTTATTAGAGTGGGTTATTTTTATGTTTAAATTAGTTTTTAAATGAATGGCTCGACACAAAATGAACAAGTGGGTATAAATTAGTGTCTTCTCATGTTTGGGTCTGTAATTGTTTAATCAAAGATCTCTCAGGGGAAATACCTTGCAGAATGAAAACAGACAGTTGTGGGTATGGGGAAAAATTATAAATTATATACATTAATAAATTTGTAACAAAGCAAACACTGCAATAAAGATTGTGAACAATACCTTGTCAATTTACATCAAACATCCCATGTTTATTAATTTACAGTTACATAGGAGTGAGAAGTTTGTGTGCTATTTCACACTACGGTGACTGTGAAGAATGATAATATACAGTATATTTCAAAAAAACAGAAGAAGAAGTCTCAATGTTATCATCACAAACAAATGATAAATGTTGAGGAGAAATGTTTAACCTGATATGTGTCAAGAGATACCATGGTACACCATAACTATATTCAATATTTATGTTTTGAATGTTTCATTCACATTCCGAAAAGGAAGAGTTAGTAAAGGACTGTATAATTCTGTAGAACTTTAGGGGTTTAAGGGTTTTGTAAATGCCTCTCAGTAAATCTTTACATGTATTGTTGACATTTCTATAATAAAAGAGTTGACCTGTGCCTTAATTTTCTAATTAAACTTTGATCTTGACAGAGCATTTGTTTTGGTTGTCTTATAGTAAAAATTGAAAATATTTTCCTCTAACTTTAATGATACACAATTTATGTATGAACATCATCCTTTTTAACACTTACTGTTGACTAAATGTGCATATCTTCTTCCTTTCTTTCTTTCTTCCTTCCTCCCTCCCTCCCTTCCTTCCTTCCTTCATTTCTCACTTTATTTCTTTTTTTTTTCTTCCCAGAGGGATGCTGGGAATCAAACCTGGGATTTTGCATGTGGTAGGCAAGCACTCCACTCCTGACCTACAAACCTGGCCGAAATGTACATATTTTCTAAAATCTGTTTCAAATCTAAAATAATCTCTAATAGTACTTATGACATTTTTAAAACATCCAATAGAATAAATCATTTAATCTGTTTCTTAATAAACGGAATTTAAAATTTTAATTCTATTTAAATGCAAGTTATCACCATAATAATTAATATGTATTTCACATATGTGTGGGATTTAGGTAAATAAATTTCAAAATAGTTTCAAGACAGATGTGATGGTATACTCACCTAGTCCTAATACTCTGGAAGGCAAAGGCAGGCAGACTGAAATTTGAGCCTGGGGAACTTGATGAGATCCTATTTTTAAAAAGAGAGAGACAGAGAAAGAGAGCCAGAGAGAGAGAGAGAGAGAGCTGGAGATACAGCTTAGTATGATTTGCTTCAAGTACAATAAAATTCTCATAAATGCTAATAACATAGTCAGATGATTTAGTGGAATGTTACACAACTCTTCTTTACTAAATAATCTTTCAATTCTGAAATATCAAATTGTTTCTCTGAGTGTATAACTTTATGTGTGCATGTGTGTGTGTGTGTGTGTGTGTGTGTGTTAGTTACTCTTCTCTTGTTGGTGAGACAAAATACCCAACACTCAAAGTTAAAGGGGAAAAGGTTTATTTAGCTCATAGTTTGCACAGGGTTAAGTCCATAATCAGCGGTCTCCAAGGCAGGGTGGCACATGGCAGAGAGGCATCGCAGCAGAGAAACAGTTCATGGCCCCCACATGGTAGCAAAAGAAACAAGAGGACAACATCTTTCTCCCCTTTTACCATTTCCAGACTATGTGGGTTAGGGTGGTGCCAAACCAATCAGTGTAGTGATTTGGGAACCACACACCCTTAATGCCAGCATCACACACTCTAAATTCAGCCAACTCTGAAAAAGCCACCTATGACTTCATGAGGCTTTGGGAAGACATCTTGACCCAAACCATAACAGTATATGCATGTTACTTTCAAGTAGAGTGGATGGAGTTAATGACTGATAATTTTCTAACTACACGGAAGTTAGAAAAAGAAGAATAAATTAAAACTAAATGAGATAAGACAAATTCTTAGATTAATTAGAAGCAGTTAAACTCTGGTATAAATATATATGTAAGTATTCAAATCAATTTCAGTGAGTGAATTATGAACTTTTATAGAGCCTTGTAAAAAAACAAACCACATGGCTTTCTTTCTGACTTTAAAGCTGCTTTGAAATATCCTGAATTGTAAATTTTTAATTGCCTGTGAATTAACAAAAGGAGAGTTCATATTTAGTACACAAGAGAAAAATACATTATTGCCAAAGTGTACTTTTTATTTTTATCAGTCAATATGAAAGATATGATGGATTAAAAGTCTTTAATTGCAAAGCTAAATGGGTGAGGTCCAGGTAGTATTAGGTATAAGTCATACATTTATTTATGAACAACTATCAATACTATGATAATAACTAAAAACAAAGATCTTCTGATTTAAAATGTTATTAGATGAACTCTTCCTGCCCAGCCAAAGTCTTGTGGAAATACACAGGAAATCATGGTTTTATATTTAATAATAACCCATTTCCTAGAATACACAAAAATATGAAGTAAATGATAGGCAGGAGTAAGAAACACTAAATGAGAGGCAGGAGTAAGAAGACATCATTAGGTAGTGTGTGCTTCAATATCAATAATAGAACAGCAGGACCAGTAAATGAGATTAGCTTCCAGCTTCTGTGACGAATGGAAGGAGAATCTGTTTGAAAAACATGAGTTGCTTCTGCATGGTTATATCCTAGATCTCAATTTCTATTCATTGAGAGAAATTAGAATAAACTATTGAGCATGACTAAAATGAGGATAGAAGAATTCAGAGAAGGGGCACAGGTTTGGCGAAAGGAGAATTATCAACTTTCCTTCTGAAATGTGTCTTAAGAAAGAATAGGTCTCATAGTCCAACAGGCATTCCTCTTACAATGTGAATCAATCTCAGCACTTTCCTATGCTAGTAAAGAATACCGAAAATTATAATATTTCTCACTGTGTCGTGTCTCTCTTCTCTGCAACATATGCAGCACCAGGAAATGGAGGTGAGGGAAGAGTCAGACATAGCCGTTTCCTATAGTTCGCATCTCTCTGTCACACGTCCTCTAACCTCTTAGGTACTGTTATTCCAGCCCACTGAGTCACAGGCACCCTAACCATGGCAGCACAAGGCCTTGGCAGCTGTTTTCAAGAACCAACCTCTTGATGTTCAGACTCCCCAGGTTTATAGCATATCTGAAGACTTACCACGCACAAAGAACTCATGTTTTCACCTTTTCAGGGCCCAGATGTTACTTTTCATCACAAATTCTGAGAAAACACTTTCACGTTGCACCTTTTTTCATTCTCTTCAAAACGACTTCTGCTTCCTCCATTTCTTGGATGACTTAAATGTCTAACTTCAGATGCTTTCTAAATCACTCTGAGCAAGAGAGAAGTGTATGTCTAGGACTCTAGTGACTGGTTATGTTTGTCACAAGTGTTTGTCTTTTATTTTAATAAATTTTTTCCTTTACTTATGAATACATAGCATAAATACATAAATACACATATATAGGAATGAGTTCAGCCATCAATGAGCGCCTATTTGAATTAATTCCCATATTATTCTGTGATTAGAAATCTTACTTTGGCATATTTTAGTTTTATAATAAGTGATGTTTTCACTAGGGCTCCAAAAATCATCACTTCTTATGAATAAGTTTAAATAAGCCTATGCTTACTAGACATAACTTGAAATTCTTTCTAAATTAAATTAATTATATTACATGCTTATAATTTCAGACATTAATACATTATTTGATTCAAATTTCAAAAAGCAATTGAAAGACTACATCTTAGGAATTAAATAAACACGTACCTACACACATTCACTCTCAGATGACAGATAGTTGAGAAAATAGGGGGCTCGGGATTTAGCTCAGTGGTTCTGGTGCCTGCCTTGCAGGTGCAAGGTCCCAAGTTCGATCCCTGGTACCAAAAAAAAAAAAAAAAAAAAAAGAAGAAGAAGAGGAGAAAATAGGAAATGCAATGAAGGCAAATGTATCCAAACAAATTAAAAAATAAAAAAAACTAAAATAGGTAACTAATCTTCTTTTATGGTTAGAAGACACAGAAAAAGATCGTATTTTTATACACACAGCTAAGAAAAAAGCTACATACTCTGAATGACATTCTAAGATTTCTAGAAGAAGAAAAACCCCTCTGTTTTTAACAGTAATGTATACAAAGAGCACATAATTGCCATGTATTTTAAGCATTATTTGAGAAATTCAGTATTTTTCTGTCTTTAATTCACTGTTAGAGAAACTCCTCTCCATCTTCTCAGTTATATTACCTTCATAAGGAAACTCAATCCCAAGAAATTAGCTTAAATGCAGCGGATGGTCCATTTTCCATGAAGTTATCTGCGGGGTAATAACACTGACACCAAGATACCATTTATTTTGATATACACAAAGGAAAACACAGTCTTCATTGCATAAAATCAAGGATGTATTAAATATAACTTTGGTCTTCTCTTAAAAAGATGCCCAAAGGCAAAAGTGCCATTATCTGTCAACCACAACTCAATTGATAGTTCGCTCTCGATTCTGCACAAATGCTTCTTTCAAAATGATTCAATTCTTCCACTACTGCTTCTTCTCTGGTCAGGCAGTAGTCATCAAGGGAGAAGATTGGCCTATTATCTCCTCACTCTGGCAGAAATAGCAGCAGTAACGGTCATGATTCTCTCATCTGCTACCAGTTCAGTGCTCCATAAAACATATGAACAGTGCTATCTAGCTTTAATTGTGCCAAGAGGAAAACAAATGGAAATGAGGTGGGTAGTTAAATAACATGTTGGAATATATGTTAATATCTCTCCATGAATATATCTTAATTCTTTAAAAATTGACATAGCAACTGAGTTGAATTTTTTAAGAGGCACTCACATTTTAAACGCTAAATTTGCACTTATCTAGAAATTATGTTGGTTTGCAAATTCTTACAATAAACATCCTAAACTACAGTTATAGAATGCAGCCAGTTCAATTTGGTTAGCCTGTTAATGCATAAAAAATGTTACAAGGTGTCAAGTGTCTTGTAGATCATTTAATTTTTGAACATGTCTACAAAGCCTTGAGAATGATTGAGTGTAATCCTCCCTCCATTTTTTCTTTTTTGGGTTGGAGAATGTGATTTTTATGATTCTATGTGTGCATGTGTATGACTATGTGTCTGAATGAGTGCAGAAACCAGATGAAGTAGAAAATATCCTGTACCACATCTACTTTTTATGACATTTCTGATCTTGCCATTTAAAAAGTGGAAAAAAAAATTGTGAAAGTTTACTCCTGTCAGATGTTCGCCCTGTTTTTCAAATCAAATTCTAAAGAAATAAGATGAACGATGGAGAATTCTGTTTTAAAATCATATACTATAAATAAATGTATTTACTAAGCTAAGGGCCCTGTGAATCTCACACTTATATAATTTAAAAATTACACTAAGATGTTAAGATCTTAAGAAAGCTTTGCCAGTTACTTCGAAGTGCTCTATCCTAAAACCATGGTCGTGTAGATAGATAAAATAGGAAAAATATAGTAAAATCTCCTCCCCAACACAATAAGTCAGTACAGATTGAAAAGTGTTTCATCTCTCTCTAGAAAGGAGAGTTCTGAGGGAGTTGATGGGAAATTCCAGGGAGAACTCAGAAAATCTTGCATTACTTCAGTGGACAGGATGGTGTCAAAGAGAGCGTACCTGGGGAAAAGGTCAGATGAGAGGCACACATTTGCCTGCTCATTCGTTCACTAATCTTTCTTGGGAGAACATGGTCAGAGAAAGGAGCAGTGAAAGAGAAATTGTCCATATCTCTTTTTTTGTAGAAGCAGAGTCACTGAATTTGGGCATTTAATATTTCATTTTAGGTCAGGGAGAATTTAACCACTGCTGCAAAATACCTTAAACTTGAACGCAGCAGAGTGGTTATGACTCCATGCATTATCCATGCTTTCTTATCGCATTTTATAATAAGTGAATTACTTTGACAACTTCTCTTCTCATCTCTACAGTACATTCAATAAAATCACTTGCAAATTTACAAATTTACATCTACCAATTTAGAAAACAAGTCACAAAAATAAATCTCTATCTTCACATGCAGCTGAAAACTTCTTGAAATAAATTAAGTACCCTAAGAACTCACTATTCTCCCCTCACAGGGCCCAAGGGCTGGCCCCTTTCAGCAGCAGTTTAAATACCCTAACCAGGAAATGAGATACTGATCACTATATTTAAATATGTTCTATGAGATATCCTTTCACTTAGGTTACAATGAGATGCCACTCTCTTCCTTTTCCCTAAGGAGAATAATATAAGCAAAGTAAGGGATTCAAGGAAGTTAATATTAAGCTGCTTGATGGAGAATCTGTGATGAGTTAGGCTAATATCTACAGGGAAAGAATAATGGAAAATATTTAAGACAGAAGAATAAATAAGAAGCTAAAAAGCATATTGGCTTACTCAAAACACTAAGGTGCAGTAAGGACAAAAAACAATTAAATATATTATTATTGATAGCTTAATAAATGTACATAATAATGTGATTTTCTACACTTTGACAAGTACAGAAAATTTAGATTAAGATTATAAACTGATAATTTACGCATAAAAGAAATAAAAAGATCCTTTTCATTGTCTCAATTAATTTGACATTTGGATGTCTTCCATTTATCAACTTTAGGGCAAAAGACAGGTAATATTTTTACTTTTATTTTTATTTTGAATATATATGGAAAAATATACAAGTTGTACTAATTAATAGTGTAATGTAATAGTCAATACATGTATATACTATGCAATGTTTAAATCAGGTTAAATCTCTCTATCTTATCCAACTTTGTCTTTGCTTTTTGATAAAAATGTGACAGGTGGGAAGCACCTGACACCCATTTTCTCCCTCCGCACAGGCTGGAGGTGGAGCTTCCCTGGGGACCGTGATTTCCCTCCCCCTTTCACTTCCCTTGTGCCCCAATGGGTCAACTTGCTTCAGTGTCCTCCCTGACTTTGTAGGCACTGCTCTCCACCATGCTCCAAAATGAATGCACCTGGGTTATCACCACAGTGTGCCTACCATCTCCTGCCACTGTACATGACACTGCTACCTTTGAAAGAGTGGAAGGAACCACCTAGGCATAGCTGAGAACAGGGAGCAAGGGATATAGGTCCATGGTTAACATCCCCAACTCCCACAGTTAACCTTCCAGAAGATTCCCTGGTTTCAGAACTGCCCCTCACTGGATCTTGGCCTTGACAGCTGAGGTTGTCCTCAAACCCTGCACCAATCAGGCAAGTGCTGCTACATCAGCAGCATTGTCTACACACTTCTTGATTTAGTCTAAGAGGTCATCTTGCAGTGTATTGAGCTCCCTGAGCTGCAACATGGGCCATGTTACAATAAAGACAACTTTTGGTGGTCCTGTAAACCTGTTTGTGATTTATTTCTTGGATAATGTGGGTTTCTAAAGTCCTATAAATCTACTTGGAATTCTTATCCTGAATAATGTGGATAGAGCAGTCAGTTCAAAAGAGAAATAAACACTAGGGGCTGTTATCCCTGAAGAATTCCAGAGACCAGCCAGTGTCTGGCACAAGTCAGCACCAGAAGGTGATGGCCACAGCAGCAGTAACCAGTGGATGGCTGGGTCAACCATTGGCTTCCAGCATTGTATGGTATCATATGGTGACATCAGGACTTCTAGCAAGGGCTACATTTTCCTGATTCACCATCTCCATATGAATGGACCCAAAAAACCCTAGGTTAATTGACAACAAAAACTTTCACAATCCTTTCTTCTAGATTTTTGCAATCCAAAGTGCATTGTTGTTATTTATAGTAACCCTAGTGTACAATAGTGCACCAGACTTTCCTACTCCTATGTCCTTCTTACCCCTAATTTGGAATTAGTATCCATTTAGTATTAATCTTTCTCCATCTTTCCGTCCTCCCTATAATCTTTTTTTGGGGGTATATAACATTTTGCCTTCAACTTCAAGGAGATAAACTTTTTTAGACTCAACATAAGGCTGAATTTATGCAGTATACCTGTATTTCTGTCCCTGTCTTGGTTCATGTAACATAATCCATCCATATGGTCTTGAATGAGATTTCATCCATATTGTCTCAAATGAAATTCCATTCATTTTAGGGTTAAAAATATTGCATTGCATGTCTGTACCATGTTTCTTTTTCTATTGATCAGTTTATGGAAAGTTTGGTTTTTTCCATTTCTTGGCTATTGTGAGTGTTGCTGCAACATGGGAATGCAGCTGTCGCCATGACATACTGATTAATTTCCTTTGGATAGATGCCAGTAGTGAAAAGGCAAGATAATATGATAGCTCTTCTATTTTTATTTTTTAGGAAACTTCATACTGGATTACACAATGTGTGTACTAATTTATATTCCAACTATGTGCAAGAGTAAATAACTCATGAAGACACATTAAATTGATCTGGGATTTAAAGGTAGGTTAATATTTTTCAAAGATATTACAGAAATACACCCACACATATGAACAGTAACAAAACAACTACATTAAATAAGGTATCCAGCATTATGTGACTAGGAAACATTTTGTAGGTTGCCACATTAAATATTTTAAATATTCTGAGCAAGTGCAAGGACCAGAGTTCCATCCCCAGTAAAAAAAAAAAAAAAAAAAAATATATATATATATATTTTTTTTTAAATATAGTATTTTGTTATAGTAAGCAAATTGTGTGGTTATTTCCTCATATTACTTCTCTAAAGTTTTACATAAAATCATTTTAAACTTTTTTGTTTTTATTCTAAAAAGTTATATTTTAAAATATTTTACACTTTTCAAAATGCTAAGTTATTTGAAATGTGTTCATCTTTTCCTGAAATTAGGAATATCCTATTGTTTCCTACTGCAGTAGACTTTATTGCTGTGAAATACATTTAAAAAGAAAAATCTGAAGGAAAAACAAAACATCAAATTTATTCCAACACACTCTTATTCTGCTCTTAAATAGCTCATGAAACAATAGTGTATTGTTTCTTACTCTCTAGTGAGCTCGTATGCCAGGCCTATTCCATTAAAGAGAAGAACTAAGCTAGTCATTACTGAAGGTATATCTTGACTAGTTTAAATTTTAAGCACAACTGTACAATATTTGCAGGATTTAAAAGACAGATTTTTTTTTGTCTTGCACATTCAAAGTAATAATCAGTTCTGACATATATTCTTGAAGTATTCAACAAAATGCTTCTTAGCTGTTTAAAGAGCCAGTTATAGAAAGAAATTAACCTTGTGATTAAACCCAATTGAGAGAATTAAATTTATTACTAATCCAACAATTTTATGAAGCAATCCTGGTGTAACAAATACCATCTTTGGCACTGAAGGTGTAATGGCAAGCTAAATGAACATCATCTGTTCATTTAAAAGATGGAGAAAGATGAAGAAATTATTAAAATGATTGTAAAGCAGATATAAAGGTACCACCTTAAAAAGCTCTGTAAAACACTAGTTGCACGATTCTATTGCAGCAGAACACATAAATAGCACAGAAAATAAATTCTACACTTGATCTTAGCCCAAATGCCCAGGAGAGATAGAAAATAAATTCTTAATATTGGAAAAAGACCAAGATGGACTTGGGCTTTATGTGCTGAGCCATGAGGATACCAAGACAGGCAAAGGCCACACCAGTGAAAGGACAAATTCTACTTTGTCATTTTCCTTCATAATAACCAAATTAACCAAGAATAAAAAGTTTTCAAGTAGGAGGCTGATATGATTAACTTTGCAGTTTCTAAATATCACTCCAGTGTGAAAAGTGGCTTGGAAGATTTCCATCGACTAGAGATTGGCAGATCTGTCCAAATCTGTTGAACACAAAATTGATCCAAAAACTTCAGTTAAAAAAAATGTTGAAACTGTAGAGATATTTCTGCAAACTTCATTCCATGTGTATGAACATGGATTACATAAAACATTAAGGTTCTTCTTTACCTCTTGCCTATCATTTACAAAAGTTAATTTCAGATGGATTAATAGCATAAATAACAACATACATAAATACCTTATAAAAACTAGACAGGAATAAGTCAAACTAAGGAATCCTTTATAAAAAAAAGATAAGAAATACAATCTGTTTAAAA
The DNA here is from genome assembly GCF_053883595.1 of Heterocephalus glaber. NCBI lineage: Eukaryota > Metazoa > Chordata > Mammalia > Rodentia > Bathyergidae > Heterocephalus > Heterocephalus glaber. The sequence goes on from NW_028258372.1 coordinate 32,026,315, forward strand.
TATCACATGCATATCACCCCTCCACACAAAGAGACATTATCTGACAATATGTACATAGATTTCATGTGAAAATATACCATATAATTAGAATAAAAATGTCTTCAGCTACATAAAAGTGTCTGTATATATATAACAAAAATGAAAAGTCATATAGTAAGACTAACAATGACATATCAAGTTAACCTACGCAAGTGCACAATCATAAACAATAAACACTTGAAAGAATCCCAAAGGTAACTAATGGTCATAGAATTATGAAGAAGAGAATCCATCCATGTAGCACTCAACCATGGTGTGACTGTTAGGATTCTCTGATACAATGGTAAAAAGCAATCATGTGTAGGTTAGCCATGATGTATGAAAGTAACGTTACATGATGTACGAACCATCTTATATCACTAAGGATGTTTAAGGGCTATTGCTGACTTTAAGACTATGTTTGAGATAAGGTTCATCCACAAAAATGTTAGATATGTTGTAGATCAAATCAACATCAAGGGTGTCATTTTCTGACCTGGCCTAATCATCATTTTGGGGACTTCCATTAGATTGCCAATAAGCCATGCATGGATTGCTCCAGACTTGGAGGAGATACCCTAAACGTGATGACAGATCCAGCAATGCTTCACATGTCCCCTGTTGCTATGGTTCTGCTGACCTTCACCAGGGTTTTGTTGAACAAGTCTCGACCAGGCATTTTTTATGTATTTAAAAGCAGGATCATACACAAATAATTGTATTTAAAGTTCTCTTAGTGACTAAATTATAGAATTGTATTTGTATAATATGTGAACTTTAAAATTGCAAAAATCTTCTAAGTCAATACTATGAAGTTTCAGTTACATTCATGCTAACTCTATACTCAGGAAAAAACTTAAAACAGAGGGCACTCTCACATATGACCACTCAAAATATGCTTCATTTTATTATAAAATATTTATTCAAGTTAGATGCTAGACTTACATTGTAAACTTTAATTTTCAGATACAATTTTTAAATGTTCTCATATTTTACACAAACCCTAAGACTGAATGCCATGTCTGCCATGAGAAATCTACAAAAAATAAATTAAAAAGGATGTCACAGGTTTTCAAAGATAATAGAGCCATCTAATAGATTTCTTCAAGCAAATATAGTAGACAGAGAGATTAAAAGTGCAACAACAAAGACTAAGAATTGTAAAATGAGCACATCATTTCTAGCAGGGTATCAAGAAGTAAGTTTTTTTTTCTAAATTATATGAAGTAGATCTAAAAGAATATTTTAAATAACTTCTTAGAGAATGAAGATTAGAAAATAGTGGAGTTGCTTTCTTTTGTTTCCTTATCATACCTCTTAATGTAGCAGATTACTAAGGTTGATAAACTGAAGTAAATATTTAACAATTACAAATTTTATTAAATAAGAGATTATATAGTATAAATTGAATATTCTTTTTAAGTAAATATGTTCTTTTTTTCAGTTATTCATTCAATAAGTGTTTCAACTTTCTTGTCTTCTATACTACATTATTCTACAAAACAAAAATAAAAGAAATGATTACATTTAATTCATAATAATATGGTAGCCTGTTTTCAGAAATAAGACATATTAAAAACTTTCTGAGAATATAAATAAAAAAACTGTTTTCTTACTTCATATTAAATCCAATTTTGATACACAAACTTAAGGGATATTCACATGAATGTTTTGTATGTAAGAAGTTTCCCAAATAACAATATTTCTGAATCAGATATCTATGTATGTATATATGTGTAAAAAATGCAGATGTTCCTCAGTGAAAAATATTATATCCTGATAAAGCCATGGTAGGTTGAAAATCTTGTAAATGGAAAAATATTTAATTACTGACATTGTAGCTTACCAATAGAAAACACTATAAAATATCAGGTGTTTACTTTCACAATCATCAGGCTCACTAAGAGATGAGACTGAGCTACAACTCCCTTGCACTAGAAAATATCATGCAAGTGTGTCACTACCCCAAAAAGACATGAAGTTTCAGATTTATAACTATGGTTAATATAATCTTCATGTCATCATAAAAACCATAAATTGAACCATTAAAAGTGGAGGAATGTTTGCATAAGGAAAATTTACAAGTATACTGGACAACCAACATTAATAATTTTAAATATAAAGGCAGTATTTCCTATTGCCTGCATTATTTATTCATATTTTAGAAAAATATCTTCTATGTATCTTGATTAACCTTGTCTATATTTAGTCATACTCATGACATAGTTATCAATTTAACATTATAGTCTTTTACTGGCACCACTTTAAATTTACATGGCTATAACTTTTCAAATTACTCAAGAAATTTTAAAGATGGTTTTACTTTTTAACCTATGTTAACTATTTCATTTTAATTTTATGATTCAAATTAGAATTAATGGCAATTTTTTTCTCTAGCTCAGAATTCTCTTCTGATCCCTACTATTATTTTAAATCATTTTCACTTGGCTGATTTAGAAGAATCTCAGTAAAACACAACTAAATCAGAAAGAAAATGGTTCCCTTTTCAGTTGCTCAAGTACAAAATAATTTACCAAAGAATAAATCTGTTGTTTCCATTTCACAAACATTTCCTAAACTGTCCAACTCTCTCCATACTGATACCACCTTAGCCAAAACCTCTCCTTTAATTCATTTTCCATTTTGAGCAAGACTAACATTTTCTAGAGCAGGACATTATTATGTTTCTCCTTTTATTACAGTTATTCGTTGTATCCCACTGCTCTTACGTTGAAGTAAAATATTAATAATGCTCAACATGTCACACATGGATCAGAATAATGTTACCCTGCTTTTCTCCGGACTCTGTCGTGCCCCTCTTCTTCCTCTGTCCATTGCTGATCCGTGCATTCTCTGTCCTCCAGCCATATTAACTACAATGTTTTTAATGACATTTTATTTCCCACAATTGTTCAAACTCTGACACTGAAGACCTTCACACATTCAAGTCCCAATCCCTGAAATGTGCCTTACCAATCTCACTCTATACTTACTCTTTTAAGATTCTTGGTTTTATACTCAATATCACTGAATAGTTTCCTTTCTTTCAAACAAGGTTTAGAGTCACTATTATATGCTCTGATAATACCTTGTATTCTTTTTCTTGTATTGCCCTGAAAGGTACTAAAACTGCCTTTCACAGGACTCTCTTCCTTCAGGACTGAAAGTTCAAAGATCCAGACATCATGTTCCTTTTTCATTCCTGAATTTCTCAGCAGTTTCCAGAATGCATTGGTTTTAAAAAAACATTTGCTGAATAAATCAATGATTGACGGAAAAGGATATGCAAGAAAATGGACAAGCAGCAAAGGATGAATTTAACCTAAATCCACGTTTTTAATGTGGATTGAAACTCTGATTTGTGATTTTCACAAAACTAATATATATTACTATCCCTGTCAGTGGGATTTAAACATTGGGAACTGTACATCCTTGGATTTAATCACAGGAAGGCAGATTCTCTGATAGAATAAATAAGCAATAAAGGTTTAGACATCACAAAAAGCCATTTACCTTTCATTGATCTTTTTCATATACTAAAGAATCCCCCACCCCAAATCTTCACACTCTGGGACTAGGACACTGTTAAGCATATGACAGGTTTATAAGTCAGCTTCTCTTCAGCTGTTTAATTTATCTTTTTCCACCCATAGCCGCTTCTGACTTTTTAGCTTATCATTTCACACACACACACACACACACACACACACACACACACACTTTGGTTCATATGTGTATGAATCAACCTATCATAATCCATTTTCAGAATCCCTCTTTGGGTGGATTTTCATGCTTGCATATCTAGTGTTTTTCAGGCCAGCTAGGGGAAACTATTTTCGAGTTAATTATGTACCCCTGAACCAATTAGTCCTGGCCAAAATGTTATTTATTTATTTAGGTACCAGGGATTGAACTCAGGACCTTGCGCTTGTGAGGCAGGCGGCAACACCACTGAACTAAATCTCCGGCCCCAAAATGTTATATTTATTTCAGATCTAAGACAGTTTCCCCCTTTCCCATCCCCAGGGACACATATCTCGTATGCTTTATACCATTTTATTCAACTCCAGCTGTCTGTGTACATTGTCCCTTGGACATCTTTAACAATTGCTCATTGAATAAATGTATTTTCCAAAATATTCCACTAGATCCCACACTTACTAAGATCAACAATTCTCTACCTGGTGAAAAGCCAATAGCCAATTCTCAGTGTCCATCTTGCTTACGGTAGCAGCTCCATTATGCATATTTGACTCCTCTCTCAATACATTTTCTTAAATGCATTCTAGGGCATCTCACTGGCTGCACTGGCCCATCTTCCTTAATCTCTTTTTTGGTTCTTCCTTATATTTAAACCTTAAAAATTGACTCGCCATAGACTGGGACCCAGATCTCTCCTTTTTACCTTCAATCATTTGGTTTTCATTATATACTATTGTGTGTTTCTGAAGTTAAATATCTCTTTACTTTCAAATCAGACATAATTACTTTGCAAGCTTTAGATGAGAATGTATAATAGACATTGTGTACTTTGTATGTTAAAATCTCATTTCAGAGAAATATGCTAATTCTTCAACCTGGTTGTAGTCTCCTGTTTTTCAAAACTTAATAACTAGATTTGTCACTAAGACGTTCAAATGAAAAATCCTAAATATTTCAACATCTGTTACTTACACATATGTACAACTAATGCCTTGTTTATTAGGTTATGTCTAACTATCTCTCACAAATAGGGTCATTTCTGCATTTCCACCTTTAATGTCACTACAATAAAATGTGTAAGTACTGGTTAAAAATGTAGGCTCTTGTCACTTGAATTTACATCACAACTCTAATATTTCATACGTTGATGAATTTGAGAACATGACTCTACTTATTTTCCAAATGTGAAATATAAGGGAAAGTGACTTAGGAATCTTATTATAGTGAATGCTCAAGTGTTTTTCTTCTTTCCACATTTGTCTTTTTCACTTATTACATCCATTTTCCAATCCAAGAGACAGAATACATTAAAAATTCTCAAAGACATAAAACTTGTCAATATTCTTTTAAAATTAATTTTACTGATAATACTTTTGATATAATTAATGATCACATTTATCGTAGGGAATTTGTACCTGAACATAACATATCCTAATTCTTTTTTTTCCCTTCCCTTCCCTTCAATCCTTCTTTCCCTCTCTGTTTATGAAATTTTGTTTCTATTGTTTTTCTTTCATTCTTTTTTAATTTTTTCCTGATTCCCTTCCTACTCTTCCCTCTCTCCCTTTCATTGTTGCCTTTCCAATTTGAATATTTTCTTCTTATTTCCCAATATCCAGTCCACATTTTGTTCCTTATTCTTTGGGTTTCTTGCAGAATAGAAACAGTGCAATATTTAAAAATGTGTGTCAGATTTATTTAACTTAAAATATGTTCTCAAGGTGCAACCATTTACCTAAAAATATATTGTTTATCCTCATTTATGGCAGAGTAGTACTCCACTGTATATATATAAAAAACCACATTTTCTTTATCCAGTCATCCATTGGTGGGCATATGGGCTGTTTCCAAGATTTAGATATTACGAACTGTGCTGCTATAAACATGCATGTACATAGATAGCTGTGGTATTATGCTTTTACCACTGTTGAGAAGATGAATAGAAAGGCAATAGTTGGGTCAAATGGAACTTCTGGCTTTAGTTTTTTGAGGAATCTCCATAGTGATTGTACCAATATTCACTCTCACCAACAGTGAAGAAGCATTACTTTTCACATCATACTAAAAAACTTTCTTACAGCAAAATAAACCAACAATAGGGAAGAGAAAACCCACAGAATAGGAAGAGAATTTTACCAGCTATCCCTCAAAGGACTAATATCTAGAATATATAAAGAACTAGAAAATACACCCTCCATATTTAAATACCCAATCCAAAAATTGGCATCTGAAATGAATTAGATGCATCTCAGATGAAGAAGTACAAACAGAAAAGAAAAATTTGAAAAAAATCTCAACATCACTGATTATTGGAGAAATGCAAATTAAAAAACACAGAGATTACATCTCACACCAGAAATAATGGCTATTATCAAGAAATCAACAAATAAAAAATGCTAGTGAAGCTATGGGCAAAAAAGTAATCTTGTCAATATTCTGATCAAACTTAGCACTGAAAGTTAATGTAGAATAAAATCTAATGTGAATATGAGAGCATTGTATAGTCTCATCCATATCCACCTTTCAGAATGTTATTTCTATGACTTCCTCCTTTCTTACTCCATTCAATCTATACTTCTAGTGTGCCTTGGTCACACCAACCATCACCTTGAGTTGTATACTTTGTATTTGCTTTTCTTCATACTTAAACACTTTTTTTTGAGATCGGCTAAATTGCCCAGGCTGGGCATGAACTTTGGATATCTTGTCTTAGCTTCTCCAAGTGCAGGAATTACTGGAACAAATTACCATGTCCAGATATGCCTGGACATTTTTGTTGTCATATTTTATTCAAAACAGTCTTTAAATACAATGCCCTAGTGAGATTTTCCTGGTTTCCATGACCATCCTCTTGCTTTATTTTCATTCACTAACATTTTTTACTAAATAACATATATCTTTAATGTTCCTCAGTTTTCAACTATCATACATAGTTTTTCTCTCTGATGTAGTGCTAATCCAACAAGTGAGTAGTGACTGTTTGTTAAATAACCTAACTTTGATCTGTGGCTAAAGAATCCTGCAAAAGTACAATGGTGGTGCTTACAACTCAAAGTTTTGTTAGAAAAGAGCCATGAAGCTAACTGCAAAGCACATCTGTTAGTCAGAGTTCAGGAGCTTTGTACTAGCTCTTCTATGATTGAAGATTTTAATGACAAAGCATATGAGTTTATCTATTTCTGCATACATACATCAGCAAATATATTTATGTATCTGCATATCTGTGCATACATGAGCAGGGAGAGATAAAGACTTACAGAAGTAGTCTCTTGCCATTCTGTTTATTTCTGTATGAACTTACTCCAACTGAAGTGAATATTCATTTCTTAATTCAAGAATTTAAACAGAAAGAGAAATGTCAACTGAATGGTAAGTCTAGAATTAAACAACTAAGATCAAAGTTAACCAAAATGTGTAATTTTATGTGCATACAACTTACATTATTTTCTGGTAATATATGAATTTATATGAAGCCATAGGAGATTTGAATAGGATATAAATTATATTTGTAAGGAATTGAGTTTTGTTCCCATGGAAACATTTTGGCAATGAGTCTTGGCAAAGAACATGACTAAGCATTTTAGAGACAAATGATTCTCTTTTCCATTATTTTTAAGATGTTCAAGAGTCTTGAATAATTTAAATAACCAAAATTTCAATTATTGAGTAAAATGCCTAAGAAACTGAACTTCTGCTTGAAATGTAAAGAAAAAAAGAAAAGCGTGGTTTGATCCACTACAATTTCATCTTTAGGCAGTTTGAAGGATGACAGTCAATGATGGAAACTCTGCCAAAATCAGTTTTCATAGAATTTATTATATGGCTTAAATTTCATTTAAATTTGATTTGTACTCATAAAATATGTCTTTAGAATTTTATGATTACTTTACTTCATTTTTACTATTGGACATCACAATTTCAAAAAGGATAATATATAAACTTTGTAACTATTTTAAAGTCACATAAAGTTATTTCTTACCAAAATATTTTCAATGAAGCAAATTTCAATTTTTCATGTTTCCTTTGAAATGATAGTTTGCATTTTTCATAAAATAGCATATTTATGAACAATTGGTACAATTGTCATATCAGTTCTTATATCTTTATTGGAATGTTTAACTCTGTGAAGTCTGAAAATATGTCGAAGTATTTTAATTGAAGCTACCATTAACATAATTCAAGAAATTACTTTGCTCTAGAAAATAATGTTTAATTGTGTCTGTATTTTCAATGCTATGTGAGGATTTATTTCACACATGTTTCTATTTTATTTTTTTCCCTGCCTCACCTAATCACTATGTTTAGAAAAAATTTCAAAATTCCTTCTGTCCATTTTTTTCTTTTTTCACCCTCCTATCTCCCTTTAACAACAAATACATGCAACTCTGGTGCACACAGAAATAGACAAACACTTCAGGCACACATACCTGTTCAAATCATTATTCCATTCTGGAATTGATACCACTAGGGAGGAAAGAGGGTTTGAAATTTTCCACTTTTTTTTCTTTATTTTAGTCCCATTAGCAAAACAAACAACTCTCAATTATGCTGTTCTGTAGCTTCTGCCTTCCTACCTTTTCCTTCCTATGTATTTCAAATTGTAATGGTTTAGCTCTGGAACGACCCCCAACACTCTCCTGTACTCAGAGCTTGGCTTTGGAACAGTAACTGAATCATGTGGGTTATATACGGAATGTGCTAAATGTGCTCTTTAGAGAAGAGGCCTGGTCAAAAGAGGGCGTCCCTGAGACTTCAGCTGGAGGGCAACATCTCCTTCCACACGCTCTTTTGCTCTCTGCTTGCTGCCCTTCATAACATGAGCAACTTTACTTCTGCCAGCTCCTTTATCATGTTACTTCTGCTTCGGAGTCAGCTAAGTAGGGATTGTGACCATGAGCCAAAATAAACTTCTCTTCCTTTAAGTTGCAGTTATAGGTACTGTATCTTAGCAACGAGAAAGTAACTAAGACACAAATGTTCACAAGAACAAAAATGTCATAGATGCACTGATTGTTTACAGTCAGATTTTTTAAAAAATGTCTAAGAAAGTAAGACACTAGAAAATAAATGAGACTCAAAAGTTTAAAAAATAATTTTTCAGAAATTATCTTTATATTTGAGTCAGATAAGCATAGATCAGAAGACAGATTAGTCAGTGCTCCCCACCATTTCGTTAAATGAGTCCATGCAAAATGGTGGACCATAATCTACCAAGACAAAATTGTCAAAGATAGAAACTGGATGTAACTGTAAATTTATTCCATTCCCCATGTTCAGGGGAATAAAGATCCTAACAAGGAGAATAAGACAAGTTTTGATGTTCTTCTCTTTAGATGAGACCTCAAAACAAACAAACAAACAAAAAGACTATATATTGAAGATGCTTACTTCAATGGATCATGCTGGAAATGAGATGCTGTGAAGTTTCTGGGCAAATGATCTTTCATAACTCCTCTAAAATGAATGGATACACACAGTTGCCTAAAACTTAAAAAGTGATAAGAAGATTTTAAGACGTTGTTTTAATTAAGAAATCTTTTTCTTAGTGGATTATACAAAGTTATTGCTTTATAACAAATGTAGGTGATCCTTTGAACTCAAAAAGTTTGTCTCAAGTCAGTTAAAGCTAGTTAAAGACTGAAAGAAAGCAGATAACATATATTGTTTTGCTTCTTGTCCCAGGGTGATTGTTACATTTTTCTGATGTATTTAAAATAGAGAACATAATGATTTTGGATTAATATGATTAGACATTTAATAAATATATATTTGATATTTCAAAGCATACCTATTTTTGTTTTATAATACCAGATTCTAATTGTGACTCTGCATCTTAACTCAAACAATAACTTTGTGTTACATTATCTAATGTTGTATTTTATGAAATAATTATGATATGCTTTATTATGTAGTAATGAGAAGGTAAATATATTGATTTTGAAAATTAATTTTATATGGATCAAATAAAAGGAGATATGAAGTAATGTCAGGTGTTTGTATAAATAATAAAAACAATTTAAGTCTGACAAAAGTAAACAATGCACTTTTAATAGCAAGGCATATATATTACTGATATATTTTTCAAATTCTTTATATCCTGGTTTTAAGCTTCTTGGTTTCAGGCATTCATGAATAACTTACCTAAAATGCCTAAAATATATATTAATTTCTTCAAAAATTATCAAAGAATAAGTACACACAAGCTTATTTGAAATTATTTCATGAAAAGGATGTTTGTTTCCTCTAATATCCACCTCTCTTTGCCCAATTTGCATGTAATTTAGATAAAAACAGATGCAACATCTTTTCCTTTAATCTTCAACCCAAAAAGAAAATTCAAATATTTCCAATTATAAAATATAATTATATTTAAATTAGATATTAAGTATTTTCTTAAACTTACATATGTGATTGTAAAATTTATAGAACTGATTACATTATAATTTAAGTCACTGTAGTTTACACAAAAGCTTAATATTAAATAGTAGCAGAACAGCTCATTTCAAAAATTGCCACTTTTGCCTCATGATTATTTTGAATTTAAGAATATGCAGGTATAAGAAAAGTTCTTGACTCATCATCCTTTTGCCAGAAACAGGGCATGAATTTACCAAGGTTTCCTTCCTTCCCCTCTTTCTACCGGCAAGGGCAAAGATGGCTCCCTAAGATACCGAGAGGCTGTGCAAGCGAACCTTACAGTTAGCTTTCTATTTGGTGCCATCTCACATTTTGCCACCCCCTAAAGCCCCAGGTTCCTGTTCGCTTGTCTTCTCACTTCTTTAAAGTTGTACTCTTCTTTATTGAAGATGTATACATATGTGCCAGAGTTCTAAACTAAGTCTTTGAGAAGCGGTCATTTCCTGGGAATCGCTCATGTACATGTAAAATATACATCATAGGAAATGTCTGTTTATTTTTCTTGTTAGTGCGTGTTTTGCAACAGAAGCCCTGGGTAAGAACTCAGAAGGGTAGAGAGAATAGTTTTTCTTCCCTGCACTTTCCATTTCAAAATAATGAAACAGATTATTACTTTAATGTAATAATAATGATGAATGAATTTCTAAATCTGAATTCCATGAATTTCTGTCTTCAAAGCACAGACCAAGTAACTTAAACTCTCAAAGTTTGAATTTTTTTCATCTAGAAAATGTGTGAATTATAACATAGTCATAAGAATTTAAGTGAAAAGAAACGTGGTATAACACATAAAAACTCAAATGTCTTTTCTTATTTAATGAATTGGTATTAAATTAATGTTGAGTAGCATTTTATTCTTTTTTTAAAAAAAGCATTGGTCTACACTATCTTTGTACCTCCTTTGATTCCTAGCATTTGGCATGATTTCTGATAATTATTATAATATTCAATAATTTTGACACATAAGAAAATCTTAAATTACATAAAATTTTAAATGTAGGTATAAAATAAAAACATTTTAAATATAAGTTAGATACAACTGTGAATCTATCTTTTCCCCCATGTTCAGGAGAATAAATGTCTCTGTGAGTCCTCCTCTCTCTTTCTCTCTCACTTAACCCCCACCCACAGAGAGAGGAAGAGATAGATCATTGTGAAGAGTGACCTTTCTAAGAAACACAATTCAGTAGAAAGAAAAAAAAATTAATGTAGAGAAATTTTTCATTTTTAAGATATCCAAGTAAAATAAGCAATATTTGATAACAGTAGGGAAAAGTTTACTGCATTTTGTAGACTGTAAATGATGTCATAATTTTGGATAAGAGATATTTTCTTTATAAAGCACATTTTTAACTCAAGTACTTACTATTGTTTTACATTTATTACATCATTCAGTGATCCACTCAAACAAATTAGACAAGATACGTGCTATTATTATCCTTGTACGTCAGAAAGTAACGAAGTTATTCTCCCAAAGTTACTAGCTGATATCAGCTAATCTGTGCCATTTTGAGTGCTTATTGTCCTAGAGTTCAGTGTGTATGTGAATGTGTATGCTAGTGTTTGTGTGCATTGACAGAGCAAATTACAGTTGGTGCATTTATATTGGAATTTAATTTATAAACCCTGTGGAAACATAGATTGTTTTAAGGTTATAATTTAAATCTGCAAATCACATTTTATTTCCTTCTCAATTTAAATAATATTCCACCGAAAGAGTTAAAATATTCACTTCTTTTTCACAGTCAGCTTTGTTTACAAACTTGGCTAATTAAATTACCACGACATTTTATTTTAGATTTCCACAGTGAACATGATATTCTTTCTGTTTTTGTTTTTGTTTTGGTTTTGGTACCGGAGATCAAAGTTAGGACTTTGCACTTGCAAGGCAGGCACGGTGCCAATGAGCTAAATCCCCGGCCCTGAGCATGATATTCTTAAGCAATTTTAATACCTCATGGAATAACCCTTAGTTTTATCTAGAAATGATTACTAGCTATTTAAAGAAAACTTGTAAATATAATGAATCAAAAAATTAACGAACAGTAATTACGTTCCCTTACATGTATAAAATCTTTTACAAACTTTGACAATCTGATTACACTGTGCAAACTAAACTCACACACCTGTTCCAATGCTTCTACATTACAATGATAGGAAATATTCTGGGTTCTTTTATGTTTTATATTATTTTAAAAATTAATCTTCACTAATAAACAGTATAAGTGTGTGGAAAATAAAGCACCAGTTTTCTAGGATCCTTCTGTGGTTTTAGGGTTTTGAATTATTTAATAATCTTATGTCTGAACATTTTTTATATGGTGTGTGGGGTTATAAATTCACCTTCTTTTATAGAGCTTTTGGATCATTTAAATTATTCTAAGGTTATTGGGTTAATTAAATTAATCAGCAACACAGATATTTATGTTATATGTTGAGGATTGAATTTGGAACTCCACATATTCATGATTGTTCATGTAAATCATGTTTCAAACCCAACTCTCACATTGATTTACATAAATAAGCATGGACAGAGTCCTGTGTTACAGCCATTTCCTGTGCTTTGCTTGCCATGTCAACAAAGAATTTTGAATAAACTCCTTTAATTCAAGATTTGATTTTTTAACCTAGTGCTTCATATATCCACTAATTTCTACATTTTACATTATGTAATTTTTTTGTAACTATTACAAATTTTGGCACTTAATTTGAGTAGATGAAATTCTGCATATCACATTGTGGTGACCCAAACACACACTTACACATACATCCACACATCCTTGAAGACATGTACACACACACACACACACACACACACACACACACACGCAATCCAGTAAATGTGTCTGCTGCAAGATTAGAGTTAGTCACCTTCTGCAGTCACTAAGTTCCAGTAGTCTTTCTTATTTGAGAATAGTATTTCTTCTCTATTGTACCATGTTTCGCATTGGCAATGCATTTATCTTTAGGTAGCTGTCAATACAATTTCTTTACTTCAGTTTAGATGAGATACTACAGCATCATCCACTTTTATAATTTATTATAACATGCACCAATTAACATCATCTTTGAATTCTGTTGGCCATGCCACTACTGATGTTACTACTGATGCTAGTAATCTAGTCTAAGCATTCTATTTCAGAATTTATACCTGTATTAATTTTTAAATATTTTTGTATGCATATTAATAGGTTATTTATATTGAAAAATGAAAATAAATATTTTTACATACATGAATATAATTTGCCCAATGGACTAGACAGTGGAGACTAAATGTTACATCATAAAAGCTTCAGTAAAATACAGAATATACACACAAATTTAATTACAATATTTTTACAACCTTTTAAAATATGTAAAAGATTTAAAACAATATTTTATTTAAAACTGTAATAACACAAATTCAATGGTACATATTTTTCATTTTATTTTAAATTAGTTATAAATATGACAAAATAATTGTAACTATTGCACTTTCCAAATGAAAAAGTGTAATATGTATAGTTATTAGTAATATGATATGACTTACTGATATATTTGGTAAAATTTCAAGAAATTAATAAAGTAAGTTTAATGACAGAAACAAGTCATATTACATGATACATAGATAATTTTCTTTTGATATCAACAAAATTGGAAAGATAATCAGTTGATAAATCATTAATTATATCTTGTGTAATTGCTTAAATGTTGGCTTGTAATGTGAAGTGAGTTCAAATATGTTGGACATATTATATTTTATGTAGATTTAAACACCTTCCATCTCAATCTAATATTTTATGTCACCAAGATTTCTCACAGGTTACTTCTATGAAAAAAAAGACACTAATTCTAAGATCACCAGTGATCCTCATCTCAGAGATATAAAAACATTTGAAGCAAACAAAATAAAAAAACTTCATTCATCTCAATAAGAATTATATTTCCAAAACAATCTGTATTGGAATTATAAATTCTTGATCAGTATAATAAAATATTTATGTTGACTCAATTAATTGTGTACAATTAGAATGAAAGCAAATATTCAAAGCTTTTGGTGCTAAAGTTTTTTTTATAAGAAATATGGCATCATCAAAAATTGGTAATAACATAAATTCAAGGATACATATTTTTCATTTCATTCTAAATTGTTTGTAAATCTGACTGAATAATTGTAAAGAATAAATGTTAAAGAACAATTTTAAGGGTTAGGGGTACAGCACAGTATTGGAATGCTGATGTAGCATGCACACGGTCATGGATTAAATCTCTAGTGGAAGGAAGGAAAGGAAGAAAAGGAAGAAAGAAAGAAAAAAAGAAAGAAAGAAAAATTTGTAAATTAGATATATAAAATGTTAGAATAGAAGTAAAAGTCATAAACTGACCAGCAGCAGAATTTTACAGAAATAAAACAACCATGTAAAATTTCTGGCTAATAAAGATTTGTTTTTATATACCTTAAATTATACAAGTATTAATTTTTTTATTTCACTAGATATGTGTTGCAATGATTCTTATTTTAAAATGTCAACGCTTTAATAGCACTCTGAAAATTACTTATTTGCACCAATATAAATATGAATTTATGTTTAACAATTTTAGATGTTAAGTCAGCAAAGTACAAGGCAAGATTTAAACTCTTAATATTAACCCTGAGAGATTCAGGGCAAACTATTTTGAAAAACTCTGGTCTAACCTTCCAGTTTCAATGTCTTCATTTATCAAACCACAGAGTCAGACCTGCAACCTACATTTCTGGTAGAGGAGTGTAGATGTTGCCACCTGGCCAGTACCTTTGGCTGAGACTGGATCATGTGTATTAATTCTCCTATGATCACAATGGCTGATGTGAAACATGGTATTTCAAAATAAATGTTCTTGATTAACTTAAAATGTCTTGTGTGCATGGTCCTTTTAGTTAATCTTCAAGATCATCAATGAATATAGCAATTAGTAAAAACAAAGAATTTTTATGTTTTGTGACTCCCTCCAATGCAGCACTTTAGAACTATTTTATTTTATTTTATTTTATTTTTTGGTACCGGGGATCAAACTCAGGTCATTGCGCTTGCACAGCAGGTGGTGAAACCACTGAGCTAAATCCCTGGCCCTGAGAACTATTTTTAATTATTTATTAAACAAACATCTACTATATTTGCCTAGCAGATACCCAAATGAGAGGCAACAGAAATTTAAACTTAAAAAAAGAAAACCAAAACAATTAATTTATTCTGTGAGAGGAAAAGAATACTTTTATGAGAAAGATAAAGGATTTAGATTCAATTGAAATCATATAAACAACTATGTAAATACAGTTAGCCTAACTTAACCATGAGTTTGTATTCGAAGAAAAATTCAACCAAAATCCAAAAACACTTGAAAGCACATATATTCTCATTTTAATCACCCACAAAAAAAGAATCATAGGAAAATATAGTTTATGCTATATTATCTCATACTGTTGTATGATGATACATGGTTGTTAACTTTAAAAGCCTGAAAATTGCACAAAGATCACACAATAGCAATGGGGCTGAAGATAACACTAGTTTGCACTCCTTTTCAACTTTGTGTTTAACAATCTTAGAGAACTCATAGATTACTGAACTAGGAAGTCAGAAAAAGCTAACGAGTTGATGATGGATGTACTCAATGAATGAAATAAAAGATGAAAAAGGGAAGAGTGTTGAGTATTTTCAGGTGAGAAGAGATGGCAAAGGAAAATGAGTGTGCAACACTGTGATTTATGCCCTGAGAGAAAAACAAGTTCATGTTATTAATGACAGAAATGTAGAAAGAAATGCAGTTTAAATGGTCACAAAAGTATCCAGGTATTCATTCCAGTTTATACTTAGCTGAAATATCTAAAGTTTATATTGCTGCCAATGTAAAGACTCCAATCAAATAGAAAAAGTGAAAAGTTATGGATACAGCTGGATCTCAAGAAAAGATTGTATGATTTTTTTCTGGCCAGAGGACTCAAGGAGAGGAAAATTATAGACAAATAGCTGTAGACTGTAGTTGCCTTCCACACAGATTTTAACTCAAGTCCCTCATCTCTTTATTTGTTTCCCTTGTCTGTCCCATTATTAACTCCCCATGAGACTGTTGCAATAAACCTTTATTCAGCTTTCATCTGATATTCTTTCCCCACTTTCCCTTTCCCCATCACACAGCAATAAAATCCCTCATAAGAATATTCATTTTTAACTTCAATTAGACCATTACAAAAACTTTCAAAAAGTTCTAACTTTTTATATATGGCATATACAATCTTTTTAAATTATGTTTAATTTGACTGGCAATATAATTCATTGTATGAACTTTTTTTTTGAGTATGACAGGGGGTACTAGGCACAATTATCCAAATTGCTAGGTAAGAACTGATTTAAGCATGCTGGAAGGATGCATGGTTATCTTGTCTCTGATATCTATGCTATTTGGTTCCTGCACATCTAGCCAACCACATTTCATTTCACACTAGAACTTAATCACTCCATTTCAACTGTAATGATTCCTATCTGTTTAATACAACTATTTGTATTTGTTCAATACAAATGATGTTATAATGGCTATTTCCTTTACATGATCATCATATTCAAAATTCTCTCTCTTTTCCCAATTACAACTTACTGTATGTTTTTAAAATTTTATTTTTCTTTAGTTTCTGTCTTATTTTTTAATTTATCTTCCTTCCTCTCATTTGTTTTCTTTCACAAGAATGCAATAATACAGAGGTGCTTTTACTCTATCCTCCAGGCCAATAACTGGCTTACATATGGTACAGATAGAGCACTTAACAGTTATTGTATGAATATCTGAGTGAGGCAAACTACACAGGATTTTGGAAACTTTGGAGTTGAACAGCTAAAAATTCTCTAGAATTTTGAAATAGAAATTGATATTAAGGACCAAAACTAAGACACAAGTATAAAAAATATTGCTGGAATAAAAGTAGGAGGATTTTAGCCTGACTCACTGTAGGCAGCACATTGCTTTAGAAGTAGGTCATATTGATATTTGTGAAGGAAAAAAAAAACCTTCCATTTATTATTAAGGTGTATATTTCAGTATTTTACAGTATTGGTTTCAGTTTACTGAAATCCAGTGATATTTCTGTGTTTTTGACAATAAAATTCCCTTACATACATTTTAAATACTCCTTAGAGAGGTGGCATAGGTAGAAAAACATTGATTTTTTTCAAAATGAAGCTGAGTGATCTTCAGATTTATGGCCTAAATAGTAAGGGGGAAGTTGATGACAACTTCAGCAGACATGGAGCATGAGGGGAAGGCTCCTAAATCAGGTTGTAAATAATTAAGTTTTCACATGAGCAAAGAAGAATCAAGATACACCATGTACAGGTACAAATTCCTGTGATCATCATGTATATCTAAAATGTACCAATAAAATTAATTTTTAAAAAATGTGTGAACACATAACCTTATCAAGTGAAAATATGTGGAAGTAATTGGCAGTTTGCTGCATATATGAACCCTTTCTCAAGGATCATCAATTCCCAGGGACAAGGACAGAGATGTTCACAGAAAAAAATGAGATGAAATAATGCAATTTAAGTAGACATTTATGAGTTTAATTTATAGGAAATGAAGTTTCTAGGTGCCGATAAGGAGTAATTTCAATCTTCTTTTGAACCACACAAAACATAATGAAATTTCTATTTGAAAACAAGTTTTTTCTTAATCTTTCATCCATTCCTCTATGAAGTTTACTATTTACTGATAACTAACTTATTACCATATAACTGTCTTTCTTAAAAGTTAACTAAGTGAAATCATGTTTGAATGAATTTCCAGTTCATTTGACTTTCTAAATGAAATTCAGTGTAAATATTTGCAGAACACTAGGAATGTAAGCTAATAAAGGATGCTGTATATGACATCATCAAAATATTGTTATTTTAGAAGTGTTCACTGTAGCATTATGTAATTCATTAAATATTGTTTTAAAAGTATTTGCATACTAATTGTTTTATTTCTATGCAAGTGAAAATAATTTCCTATTACAGAACACTTACATCCCTATTTACTGTGCTTCTGAGATGGAAATAGGCAATTTTGAACAAAGTAAAAGAGCCTTGCAGTGAGGTGAGGGCAGTGTATGATCAAGCCTTAACCACATAGTTGTTAGGGTAGACCTTTTATCGCTCATGGATAGGTATCATGATGTCTTATTTCATGGAAACCTTTAATTCTGGAATTTTCAACACACTAAAGTTTATAGATCAAGTGATTTTTTAAAAAATACTTAAACCAAATTTCTTGGGCAAGAAAGCAGTTTAATCTGTAATGTTATCAATATCACAAAAATTGGCATAAAGGATACAATGTAACAACTATTTACAAATAGTTATATAATGTAGGCAATCAAAAGGTGATTTAAAGTGTACTGGAGGATGCATACAGGTTATGGGATTGACGTGAACATTCATAGATTTGGTATCTATGGGGAGTTCTGGGGTCAATCCCCTGTGAATATTGAAGGATTGCTGGCCTTCATAGAATTCTCAGTGCAGTCAGGAAGAACAGGGTAAAAAGAGACAAAAGCAAAACATGGCACCCAGTAGACCCTCAGCAGTAATAAATTCTCAATTAGTAGCTGTACCAAAACATTTAAGAGTGAGAATGTGAAATAAAAAACAAACTTTAAATCCAAAATAATTTTAGTAAATTACACTATTTGACCCATTGCATTTAACTCCTAAACCTCTATAAATGTGTCAAAAGTCTTAACACTTGATATAATGTAGATAGATAGATGGATGTATAGATAGATAGATCGATCAATGGACATATTTATTTATATATTTTATATGCAAATGAAGCTAATAGGTAAGATGGACTTGTGTTCCAGAGTTTCATCAAGAAAACATCTTCATTTCTTCTTCCAAAAATCTACTGAAATCTTGGTTTTGGATAGGATACTTTTCTTCCACACAGTATAAAATTGAAAGTATTAAGCTGATCTACATAGATTTCAAATTCAAATAAATGCCCCATTCCTATTTTATTTGCATATATTACTTCCATTTATGAAATTAGACATATATTGATCAGCATATTTTAAATAATCACAAGCTTATAATGTTAAGTTCTTATCACAGCATAGACTTAATAAAATGGCAATTTAAAAAGCAAATAAAATGACTCAAGTAAAATGACTTATATAGAAGAATCAAACTTAGATACATCATTTTGTAATTAAAACATCCCCCAAAAGATTTTTAAAAATTCTTCAGTTTTCATATATATTTATAGTTGTAAAATTTGAAAAAATAATTTGATTTATTAAGAAGCTTTCTCATTTTGTAAAAAAATTACACAACCCAAATGATTATGGAAAACAAATCCCTTTCAATGTTTCTATAAAATTATGATTATTAAAATGAAGCTTTGCTGATATACTTTATTCTTGTGGTAAATAATATCTATGATACTACCACTGGGTCCCAAGGAAAATATTGAAGAAGGCACCTGTAAGATACATAGGAAGTAGCAATGAAGCAGTTTTAGAAGAGGAATTATGTAGAATTTGGAATGTAAGAAAAAAATATTGTCAGTCAATTGTTGATCAAGAATATAGGAGAAAAGGAGCTTGATTTAAAAATCATGATAATTGAATGTTGGTTATAGGTTTGGATGTAGGAAAATCTGTTTAGAAAAGATATTTTGGAAATATGCTTTCTGCTTACTTTCTAATATCTAAATGTTTTTATGTATTCAAGAAATTTCCAACTGTTCTATAACTTATTTGCTTTTCAGGACTGAAAATGGAAAATCTTAGGTCACAGACTTAAATGAGGCATTATGGGTAGAGGCTATTCACTGGATCATTCTCTTTCATTTAGTCTACAGAACTGTTTGGTGGCTGGTTTTCTTTGTTGCTGTAGTTTGTGTTTGAAAAAAGTCTAGCCATTTATGAGTTGTGTTTATCTGAAGCTATAACAACTAGCATTCAGGTCGAAAAAGCTTTCCACAAACTGCAATCTCTTGATTTCAAGCAATTAGAATTATAGTGTTGAGATTTACCTTCTATTTTGGGGGGGGGTGTTCTAAAGATTCAAAACATTCTCTGGAAAACATAGTCAGCCAATAGAAAATGAAGAGGAAAAATGAGAGAATGTAGATTTCTTATTAGAACCATTAATGTATAGTGTCATGCATCAGTTTATCTCACATTGTACTGCCCCAAATGGCCACACATTTCCACTAGTTTTCTAGGAGAAAAATTGTCTCTAGGTAGCCATGTGCCAAATGGACCCTACAGAGTTATTATTACAGAAAGTTCTAGTAAGTACTTTTGGACAAGCTGCAGATATGGGAGCTACAGGCTGTTTCTTAAAGGCAATGATATCAGAAACATGCAGTTTAGATCACATTTTAACAATGATTCTGCTTACTGTTGCCATTAACTTCATTTTCCAGCCCCAAATTGACCATGATACAAAATATAATATTTAGTGTTGGTGAGAATGGCTGCAGTTCATTACCAGACCAGATCTGGTGATTATGGCCTTACTCCTGACCGCTTTGCCTCAGGCTTCTTTGCCATCCCTCTGTTACCTACTCCATAGCCTTTTAATGAACTCCTTCTTTGTTGACAAGAGCAGATGCAGCTCTTCCTGAGACTAAGAATTCTTGACTGTCACAACGATTATGCAGACAGATGGCAAGAGACCCATTAACAGAATCCTGACTTTTCTTCCAAGGAAAAATGAGTTACTAGGAATATGAATTGACTCAAACAAATGTGAGTTAATATTTTTCAAAGATATATTGTAAAGATATTGTGAGTGACTACAGTTTTATGAAGCTCAGGTTAAGGAATTTCTGAACAGTCTTATAAGACTTTGTAAGTGTAATCTACATGTACTGTTATTTTCTCTTTCATTCAGTGATTAACATTAGCAATGGCACATTTCCAAGTTTCTAATAGATAAATCAGATTAACCCAACAGATAATTTTTATCCAACACGATCCAGGAGCCTTCTTCTGCCTTCTTCAATAAGTTTAGAAAAATGTTCAGATTTTCAAATCTCTCTCTCTCTCTCTCTCTCTCTCTCTCTCTATATATATATATATACACACACACACACATCTATATTAACATATATGTATGATAGATAGATAGATAGATAGATAGACAGACAGAGAATGGAAGAAGCATGGGTCCTGGAGATCATTCCTTTGGGAAAACATACGAAAGGCAGGGATCTGGAAGAGAAAGCTTCCATCAAACTTTGTGTAAATTGAAAATAAAAGTTTGTTTTTTAGTCACTTAGATTTTTAGTTTTTTGTCATAGCAGATATATATATATATATATATATATAATTTAAATGACTCAAAATCTTTTTCTGAATATCACACTTGCTTCCTAGTTGTCCAAATACAATGGAAAAGAAGTGAAAATGAAAGAAAGTATCTGAAAAACAATGCTGTAATATTTTTCAGTTTTCAGATTATCTTTATTAGTATTCTAGAATTTATTTTTTTATGTAATGAATGTGTAGAAGCTTATCTGAACAGCAGTAGTATTTCCCTGACAAGCCACATGGCATCTCTTTGCTGTTTGTCTAGCTGAATTATATTTTGTTTTTCTGACTTCAAAGAGATTCTTTGAACTATCTAGAAAACTTTAAATTATCCTTTTTTTCTTAAATTAGCTGGCCTAGCTTTTCATATTGTAGATATAAATATTTACTTAGAAAGATAAAGCTTTAAGAAAAGCAATGTACATAGTTTACAGTAAAGCTATCAATTGAAGAGCAGCAGATTTCACATTAGATGAAATCCAGTTTATCAACTTGACCTTTGATTCTGTATTTTCATGCTGTTTTTAGATTTCTTTATCTACATAAAAGTAACAAGCATATTCTATGTTTTATTCCAGCAAAGTTGTTTTACCAAGTAATTTAGGTCTTTGATTTTTTTCCTATGGTATGAGGTTGGGTAAAGTTATTTTTCTTTTTTTTCTCATATGGATGTTAAGTTGTTCTATTATTATTCATTGAAGGTAATTTTCCCTCCCATGTAACTGTTTTAGTGCATTCATCAAAAACCATATGGCTGGTCCTATATGTAAAGGCTTGGGAGTTTTCATTCCTGTCATCACAAGAAAAAAAAGAGGCATTGAAAATAAAGAGCTTTTGTCCGATCTATTACAGAATTAAGGTTTCAGGTGAAATTGCTGCACTGCAAACTGCAGAGACATATGGGCATGTACAGAATATCCAAGATTATTGGGGGAAGAAGCTCTGGATCAGAAACACCAAAAAGAGCCAACATTGGTAGCAACACTTTAAACTGTAATTGCAAAATTGCTAGAAGCTCAGTGTGAACTACCTTGACATTTAAAGCCCATGAGGTGGCTTAGTGGGACATCACATTTTTATGAGTTTTAACTTCAGGTCATCTACCAGGTTCTATTTGTTTTTTTCTTTATAGTTATATTTGTTTTACTTACTATATAGTTATTTTCAAGTTTTGTTTTATATTACTACAGTACATGTTTGCAGGACATATTTGGTTACATGCTTTGTGGGGAGTCCACACAGATACATGTGATATTTACACCCAGTGGAGTACTACCCTGCCATAAGAAAGATAAACTTGAATCATCTATAGGAAAATCGACCCACTTAGAGAATTAACAAGCATTGCAAAGCATGCTGAAAGCCAAGAGGGGGAAAAACACACACAAAAATGACATAAAGAAACAGAGCTTCATAGCCAGACTCGGATATGGCAGAAATTTTGTAGTTGTCAGACCAAAATTTAAAATTGTGATCAATATGCAAAAGTTTATTGTGAAAGAGTAAACACTATATAGGAACAAAGGAATAATATAGCCAGAAATACGAAAACTCTAAGAAAGAATTTAAGAGCAATGATAGAAATAAAAATCACTGCAACACAAGATGTCTTTGATGAGTTTCATCAGTAGACTAGACCTGGCTCTAAGAAAATAATCAGTGAACTAGAAGGTATTTCAGTGGAAAGCTTCAAAACTGAAAGAGGAAAATAAGAAAAGAAGATGAAACAGAAAATCCAGGAATTATGGAACAATTCAAAATGGTACAATATATATAACAATACCAAAAGAAGAAAGGAAATGAATAGAATTATTATTAAAAATAAGAACAGTGGAAATTTTCTAACACCACTGGCTGACACCACAACACTGATCCAGAAAGTTCAGAATACTGAGCAAAATAAATACCAATTAATTTGTTTATGGGCATAGTAGATTAAAATAGCAAAAAAATTAAATATGAAGACAAAATATTCTGGAGAAAGAGAAAAGAACTTAACTTGTAGAAGAACAATAATAAGAGTTACGCTGGACATTGATCCAGAAATGGTGGTGGCAGAAAGATAGTGAAACAAAGTATTTAAAGTAAGACACTGCTGTTTCATTTTCTCAGACACATTTTTGTAGGTGAATGCTGCATCCCTCCTTGCCTCTCCTAACGGGTGTGCTCAGTCAATGATTTCTGCTTGAAGGCTGCAGGGACAGGCAGCTCTGGGTTCCTCTATGAACCCCAAGACATGGTCTTTTCTCCCCATCTTAAAAGCTTGTGGATTGGTAAAGTTCCTGTCTCCTGCTTCAGAGGCCTCTCTGTCCATCCACTCAAGTCAGAGGCAATTGTCCTAACTAAGCCATATTTCTGCTCGTATTGGTAGATAGGGAAAAAGATCACTGAACTCTGTACTTAATTTACGCAGCAAGGTTCAAGCAGACTGTTGTACTTAATAGCAGCAATTTCAAACCCACCTAGCTCTGAAAGTCACACACAACTAAGCTTGGCTTCTGTCACAGACCATGGAGGTCAGGTCCCCAGATCCTTCTTGGGCTGAGATTAAACTTCTGAAGGTGGTCTATGTCGAGTCTACATCCTCTCTGCAACTGTATTTTGTGTTCATCTTCCACCTAGTCACAGTGGTTGGGTGACAGTAGAAATTCTGAAGTATAGTTGTTGTGTTGTTTGGTCATAAACAATTAACCCTTTTCCAAAATGGCTTCTGATTAAAATGCCATGTAGTGTATTGCATTCCTTCTCCAAATTTAGCCTGCCTTGCAAAAGGAGTCATTTTCAGAATAAAACAGCTCACTGTTTTTTCAGTTTATAATATTCATAGCCTTTGGGGCTGGTGCCTTGGTCTGGTCTATTGTTTCTCCCTGGGGCTGCTGACCTCAGGCTTACTTTCTGTCAGTAGAGACAGGTCTTCCCTCCTAGGAGCCAGAGTCAGCTTTATAGATTTCTTTTTTCTAGTCTCTGAATTACTCTCCATTTCTTTAGCTTCTCTGTAGTTTATAGTTTTTCTGTCAGCTCCTTCTCAGTTTTCAGATGTCTAACATTTTTCTGTTCACCAAGTTATTATTTTTCACGTGACTGTGACTCCATTCCAGGTCCTGGAGAGGCTATATTTGCTCTGAGTCACTACTCTGCCATTTTCAATCTCTCTTTCAGTGGTACTTCTGTTTGTTTTGGTTTTTGTTTTAACTTTCTAGGTGAAAAGACAAAGCTGGGAGAAGCAACATAATTTCCCCATACCACACAGCTGATTAGTGGAATAGTGAAACTTTGAAGCTGGTTTGCCTCCTGAAACTAGAGAGTGTGTGTGGAGTCCCCATTTTTATCAATACTCCCCACTGGGTGCTAATTACTCTCTATTGGCCATTTATTCTAAATTATCAATATTTTCCTTTTTTGATGTTAACTCCTCATTTATATTGCATAATATTTTGATAAAAACCTTTTTGGTTTTGAAAAAAGCAAAGGAGGGATATTTCTTGTTTCAGTTTAGTCTGCCAACTTTAATAAAAAGAGAAAATTTTAACTAATGGAGAAAATAAATAAAAAATATGAAGAAAAATTACCTACTCAAATTCAAATTAAGAGTGTTATCCTGCAAGAAATATAATTTCAAAGATAAATTAAGATTTAAATATTTCTGTGCACATATTACTTATATATTTTAATATGTATGCTAATCAGTGGGTTTTAACTGCTTGACTTTTAAAACTTTCATAAAAATGTGAACATTTTGGTGAAAATATACATAAATTGAAATATGTAATACAATTTGTTAATTTATAATCACTTGATATCCACTAATATTTTGAATAGAATAAAATAAGAACTGTCCCAAATTGTGAAGAATAAAGTAATGCATGTCCAGTTGAAATGTACATCACAGTGTTAGAAAAAGTACTAATTAGATAAATAGGTGTGGCTGATACTTTTGATTAGCTTGTTCACTTTCTCCAAAATTATGTCTAGCATTCAGAAGCTTGTTTTCTTTTTGTTTTTCTATCTGTGCTGAAGATTCAACCCAAGGAATTATGCATGCTTTGCAATCACTACAACTGGGATGCAACTGCAGGCCACATCCTTTGATATTTAGGATTAAGTTGGCTTTTAAATTCTTCTATTTGAATGTACTCGTGCAGACTTTGATTGAGAGCTGAAATATTCAGAGATAAGAGCATCCAAGGAGGCATTCATTTTGCTGGTAATGATTACTGAGAAATCAGCATAGTTCTCAGGTCTGAATTTGTAATGGAAGCTTCATAATTCTGAATTCTAGATTGAGATATGATGGTATTTACTGGAAAGCACAGTCTTGTTTTCTGCTATAAGGTGGCTCCTGAACACAGACCACAGACTTTTCCATCTTCTCACTTTTCTGCAGTAAAGTAGTTTGTATGTAAACTATCAAAACTGGTGTGTATATATTACCTATGATTAGGAACATTGACTAATATTATAATAAACACTTAGGAATAGGGATCTGTACTAGCTTTCAAACTAAATTTTGTAGGTAGTGAGGAACCAATTTTAGTATAGGACCTGATAAGCCATGACATTCATTTGGTGAGTCAATGGGTTACTTATGTAATCAAGTATTTTCTTCTAGAATGAAAACAAGTTTTGATTGACTGTCATTGCAAACAAAGGGCAACAAGAAGTCAGTCAGGATCAGGAGGATAATTAGAACTGAGTTTCGTTGTCTGTTTTTATCTACTATGAAAAAAAGTAATTCGTTATGTATTAAAATATTTCTTATCATGGACTTTGAAAAGCTTGTAGTAAAAAAGCTTCAGAGTTGACAGAACTAAAAATAACAATTGTTTGCTTCTTTTGTAGTTTGGAGAATTATAACACTCCAACTTTACAAGTCTTGTTTTTATTTTTTTCCTCTCTCTCTCTCTCTCTCTCTCTCTCTCTCTCTCTCTCTCTCTCTCTCTCTCTCATTAGATATAGAGAACTGTTGTTTAGGAAAGAACAGGAAACAATAAATCTTGATTTTTGACATATCAGAGGAATAAAATTTCTAAGCACCAAAACTATACAATTCCAAATCAGCCTCCACTCCCAGTAAAATAATTTTTTTTACCTCTATCATTCATGAAGACCCTCATGTAAGTTGTTTATTGTGTAAGATAATACTACTTCCCCTTAAGCCACAGCTTTGTATTCCTCATTTTCTTGAGATCTACAATAAAATTAGATAATAACTCAAAGGAGTAAAATGTCTATTTGTTTTTTTTAAAGCAACATTTTGGCAATTATTTCAGTAAAAAAGTTTTAAATATATTTGGAAATATATGTGGCATTACTAAATCAAGAAAGAAAAGAACATTAGCATTGAGTTATGTTTACTGGTGTGAAATTGCCTACCAGAGCTTGTATCTTAATAAGATTTATTGAGCATCTAAGAGTGGATCAAGTACACTACTCTTTTCTTTACTGAATCATAGACTCAGCACAGACTACAAAAAAGCAAATTTGAATGCTGAAAACTCCATAATATAACCCAGAGTAAGAAACTACTCTTATGGAGACATGAATATTGAAGTATAAAACACTAGACAAAATATAAGATACAGGATTAAGACATTATGACAGGAGTTTTTCTTTCTTTTAATCTCCTGTATTATCTGGGGATAAAGGTGGAAATGATAAATTTTAAATGAACATCTAGACTAAAAATGGAGAACTTTGGGATTTTAGTGTTATTCAGGCCAATGAGAAGTCAAATTGACAGCATGACAGAAATGACCAGTGAGCTATGTTAAAGTGAATTAATTCACACACTCAGATCCTTTTCAATAAGACCAAATTATATAATATACTAATATGCCTAGCAATCATTTCAAATTATCACTATAAACCTCTCAAACATTCCCAAGTAGATTTATGGCCATTTATGAAGATAATATATTCTTTAAAATGAGATATATCCATATATTTCAAGGGTAAGTAGATTCCAAATGTCCTTTAATGCTAAACTCTGAGAACACAAATTACCACTTGCAATTGACCAAAATACAGGCTTTTATGGTAATTAAGTGATAAATTGCATTTAGACGTAATTCTGTTTTGCAATTGATCCAGTGATCTGTTGCTCCATTCCTTTTCCTTTGTTCTCAGTTCAGAATTGCTGTAGCTATACTTATCAAGTCATACAATCGCTTACTCGGATATTGATGCCTGAAATAAAAATCATGTTATTTACTCAACACTGTATAAATTAAAGACCATTACAGGAAAAAGAGATGATGTCATTATGAAAGTCTTGTAAGAAACATATTGACCCATGGGCATTACAATGAAAGCTTTGGCCTTTGTAGAAAACTCCTATGTCATAGGACCTAAGAGAATGTTATTTTAAGCTTGATTAATAGAAACAGCAGAAGTATATACTACCAACTTAGAAACACCACCAATTCTGGTGTTTGACATTGTTTTTACATATGACAATACTTACATTTTTCTTTACTCCAAAAAGCTAAGAACACCAGAATCAAGTTGCTTTTATTTGCAGTGAACAAAATTACGTTCCCCCTTAAAACATATAAATACTGTAGTCTCATTTTCTGAGATATAAGTTATCCTGAAGAGATTTTGATCTCTCCTCTATTTCACCAGAAAGCACATTGGTCTACTACAATAAGTTCTTGAAGGGCCTAGTTATCAGGTTGTCTCAGGTACCACAATCGTGTTATTAGGACATAACATACTACAGCACAGAAGAAGGACTCCAGGTACATCAAAGAGCCTGCCTCTCAGTGTTTCTTTTTTTTTCTTGGTCTTATTAATGTTATTTTTTTTTGCTAAAATTGTTTCACCTGTACACCTTTTGGAATTTTGAAAGTAACGTGTCAAATTTGGTTGTAATAGTCTGACCTGCTTCCTGAATGACTCACAAGACTGTCATTATTTTTCCAGACATACATAAGAGAAGCCTCTAATGAAACCTGCACTGTTATTTCGATGATTATGACACAGGTGGTCAAATAATGTTTGCAATAAATGTGTCTGATTAGAATGTTTTATGAAGCCTATTTAATTCACTGCAGTTTCCTCAGGTTTCAAAGCAAATTTCTGTTCTCTGTAAAAGGAAAATAATCTCTTATTTTAGAATTAGCTTCTAGCTTGGTGTGAAAGTTAAACTGAATTGTAAATTTGATTGGGTTAAGAGCTGCCTAGGAGATAAGTAAAACACACCTCTGGATTTATGTGGATGGATTAGGGATGTGTGATATGGGGTACTATATCTGGTCCTTGGCCCCTTCTATTTTGGTGCTATTTCCATGGTCTGGTTCCTGATGTCACAAATTGACCAATTTGCTCCATACACTTTTGCCATGCTGGACATTGGAGCTAGCCTACTGTGGACTGAATCCCCTGAAACTATGAGCCCCGTTAAACTATTTTTTAAATTGTGGATGTTGGATGTTGTGTCCTAGTGGCAAAATATGTCTAATTCACTTCATATATGTCTTAGTCACTTTCTTATCATGAGGACAAAATACTCAACAACCAAAACATAACAGAGAAGTTTATTTTGCATCAAAATTTCAGAGTTCAGTCCATGATCATCTACCCCCAAAGCAGAAATGGCATGGCAGAACAGCAGAGGGAGGAAAGTTATTAACTCCATGGTGGTCAAAAAGTAGAGAGTGAAGGAAGAAGTCAGGCTGGACGATATATCCTTTCAAGCCATGTCCCCAGTGGCCTGCCACTTCTGACAATGCCCCACCTCTTATCAACACATTTAGCTATGAACTCAACAATGGACCAATCCACTGACAAGTATAATGTCCACAGGATCTAATCATCTTCCAAACACATGAGAACTTGAAGGTACATTTTAGATCTAAGAAAACACAGTAATATTAAATTGAACTCTAATTATGGCTTACTCTCTAGTTTAAATATAATTCTGCTTTATATGCTTCCATGAACTTGAATTTTATTATTACAAACCAACACAGAGATAGAATTGAAGTACAATAGGGATATAAAGAACTTGGGGGGGATGCTTCAATTTTTCCATAGTATCTATTTTCTCTGAAGAGACACATTGTCTTTTATTCTAAATAGTAAAGATTCACTCCAATGTATGAGTAGCAATTAATAGCATTGTTTCTACTAGAGGATCAACGGAAATTTAAGTAAGTAACATGAGTGAATTTGTTTCAAAAGTGATTTGGTGAAAGTAATTAAAATTTTCAGAATGTGCATTAAGTATGAAGATATTCTTCTTATAAGTTAGCTCATCTAGAGGGCTGGGGGTTTAGCTCAGTGGTTTCACCGCCTGCTGCTTAAGCTCAAGGACCCGAGTTCGATCCTGGTACCCCCCCCCAAAAAAAAAGTTAGTTCATCTAAACTCCTGCACTGACCTTGCTAATTAAATGGAAATGAAATGTACTCCAGGAGCAAATATGTCCCTTCCCCACAGGAACTCAGTTTTCCTCAATGGTCTCATTATCAATGTGTATATCATGGCAATGATGAAAATGTGCATATTGACAATAATTCATTTCATTAAATTTATTAGAATAGTGACAATTCTGAATATTAGCCCATGTTTAGTCACCAAAAGAGCACATACTAAAATATATAACTGCAGATTTTTCTATTATGAACTGTTACTTTTGTTTTCCAAATTGTTGACTGCAGCGTATTTGTGCAAAAATGTAAAACATATAAATAAAGTTTCAAATAATGTGGCAAGTACAGCACATAAAATACACTTATAGCAGACAGTTGGAAGGTGATGGTTGAACATGAGTGCAACCCACTGATAAAGCAATCACTTCTTCTTAGAAACAATTGTTGTAAATGTGAAACACTTATACACAAGTTGGAAAAAGTACTCTCGCTCTGGAAAGGAAAGCGATTTTGAGTCAAATGCTTCTTACTCTCACAGTGCAGTGTTCTAATGGCTCATTTCACAAAAAAAAATATGCTACAGGACCTTGAAATAAAAAGCTGTTAAGTAAAAATTTGGGTTGGTAAAAATGTGAAACATGAGCAGAATTCACCTGAGTTTTACACACTCTTAGGAGTTATTATTCCCATGATGAAGAAACTCTGATTTTTGCACATTTTTTTAAAAATCAAGAAAGCATATACATGTAATGTTATAATTTCATCCTTTAATTGTGTCACCTTTTAAAAATTACCAAAATAAAATGGAAAGAAAGCTTTTGTACATGAGGATGGTTGAGGGAGCAATGGGATAAAATAAAATAAAATTTATTTAAAAATAAAAAGATAATAAAAGTTATACCAGGTAAAAATTATTAGAACAATCAGAAAGAAGTGGAAATAAAATAAAGTTCTGATAAGAAAATAGTTCTGTGTAAATAAATATTTTAACATTGAATGTTATTGCTATAAATGATTAAAATACTAATTCAGAGTTAGAAGAGTTAAGTTTTTATTAAATAAGAATTATCAAGCTGCATTTTTGAATGACAAATTATTACATTTCAAAATTTATATTTTAAAAATTATCCAAAGTGGGTTGGGGATTTAGCTCAGTGGTTCCACCGCCTGCCTCACAAGCACAAGGTCCTGAGTTCTATCCCTGGTAACAACAACAACAACAACAACAAAAAATTATGCAAAGCTCCCTTAGTAAAATATTTCTTGGAGTCAAATCAGGAAAAATAGGGAAGACACAGATTGCATTGGAAGTAAAAAATGATATTCTTCTTAATTTCATTTCTTCTTTCAAAACTTCTTTGACAATTTTGTATGTAAAAGTCATCTCAGGTTTGTAAATAAATGAAGTTTTAATATTTTTAATGAGTCTACAATCATATCAATAGTTCAGAAACTGCATTGTAGAAACATAATTTTAGTCTCAATATGTTATTTTGTTTTTATTTCTGAGTACATGTTTGTAGTACAAGATGTTTTTATTCCTTGTAGGATATTGATGCTTGGACATGACACATCTTAAATCACTTTTTCATCCCCTTTTCCTTCCCAGCCTCCCTCTTCCCCCCATCTCTTGGCCCCTTCCAGTTTTTGTGCACGTTTGCGCTACACTCTGCTTACATGCTTTGTGTGGAGTCGGTACAAGTACATAACACATCTTAATTCTTTTTTATCCTTTATCCCTCCTCGGCGCGCCCCCGCCCATCTTTTGATCCTCTTTCCCTTTGAGTTAGATCGATCTTCCTATTCTGTATTGGTTTTTTATTTGGCTCTTTATTTATACCTTGGGTTTCTCATATAAGAGAAACCATCCACTGTTTAAGCCTTTGTGTATGACTTATTTCATTTAATATTATGGTCTCAAGCTGCATTCGTTTTCCTACAGATGATTCAAGTTTACCTTTCTTTATGGTACAGTGGTATTCCATTGTGTACAAATACCATATTTTCTTTATCCATTCAACTATTGATGTACATGTAGTCCACTTCCAAGACTTCACTATTATGCATCATGTCACTACAAACATGAGTGTCATGTATCACTAAAACATGATATCTTTAACTCAGGAAGATACCTAGAAGAGGAATAGTTCAGTCAAATGGAACCTCTAGTTTTAATTTTTTGAGGAATGTTCACACTGATTTCCATAGTTGTTGTACTATTTTATTTTATTTTATTTTATTTAGTACCGGGGATCGAACTCCGGTCCTTGCACTTGCGCAGCAGGCAGCGAAACACTGAGCTAAATCCCCGGCCCCTGTTGTACTATTTTAAATATCCAACAACAGTGTAGAAGGTTTCTTTTTCCCTAAAGACCCTCCAGTATTTGTGATTATTTCATTTGTTGATGACAACCGTTCTTTCTGGGGTAAGATGGAATCTCTGTTGTTTTAATTTGTATTTCTCTGTTGGCTGGCGATGTTAAGCATTTCTTCATATATTTTTTGGCCATTTGTAATTCTTTGAATTGTCTATTCATTTTGTTTCTCTCTCTCTCTCTCTTTTTTTTTTTTTTTTCCGGTACTGGGGCTTGAACTGGGGGCCTTGCACTTATGAGGCAGGCAGTGGAACCACTGAGCTAAATCCCTGGTCCTTGCTTCTCATTTTTGATTGAGTCTTTTATTTTCTGGGATATAATTTCTTGAGTTATTTTTATTTACTAAATATGAATATTCTTTGTGAGGAATGGTCAGCATATTTTCCCTCCAATCTGTAGGTTGTATTTTTGCTTTTTGGTTGGGTCTTTCGCTATGTAGAAGACTTTTAATTGGATGTGATTCCATGTATTGACTTTTTTTTCTTTTTCTTATTCTTTTTTTTGGTACTGGGTATCGAACTCAGGACCTTGCACTTGCAAGGCAGGAGCAGTGCCACTGAGTTAGATCCCTGGCCAAATTTATTGATTTTTGATACTATTTCCTGTGCAACTGATATTCTTTTCAGAAAATTCTTACATATGCCTGTGATTTCAAGAGTTTGACCTATTTTATATTCCAGAAGGTTGTGTTTCTGTTTTAAAATTTACTTCTTTTATCCATTTTGATTTTAGTTTAATACACAGTGAGGGATCTGTGTCTATATTCAATCTTTTGTGTGTGGTTAGCCAGTTTTCCCAACACCATTTATTAAAAGGGCTATTTTTCCTCCAGTGTACATTTGTGTCCCTTTGTCAAAAATCCAATAGTGGAATGTGCTTGGGATTGTTTATGCATCTTCTATTCTGTTCCACTGATCCTCATGTCTCTATTTGTACCAGTATCATGATGTTTTGATTACATTAGCTTTGTAATATAAATTCACGTAGGATTGTGATGCCTCCGACTTTACTCTTTTTACCCAGGATTGTGTTTGCTCTTCTGGATGTCTTCTGTTTCAATATGAATTTTAGGATTGTTTCCCCCAGTTCTGTGAAGAATGCCATTTGAGTTTTCATCAGGATTGTATTAAATTTGTATATCAATTTTGGAATTATGACAATTTGACTATATTTGTTCTGCCTATCCAGGAACAGGGGAGATCTCTGTTTTCTGATGTATTCTTTAATTTTCTGTTTTCAGAGGACTACAATTTTCATTGTAGATGTTTTACACTTTTTCAGCTATGCTAATTACTAAATATTTAAGTTTTCTTGGTGCTATTGTAAATGATATTTTTCCTAATTTCTCATTGAGTTCATTGTTTGTGTACAGAATCATTATTGATTTTTGTATGTTAATTTTGTAAAGTTATATATTACCGATTTTAGAGTGAAAGCTTTCAGGCTTTCCCCATTTAGTACGATATTGCCAGTAAGATTGTATAAATGCCTTTTATCAGATTGCAATAAAGTCTTCTGTATCAATTTTCTTCACTGTTTTTAATCTTAAAATAATGCTGGATTTTGTTGAAGTCTTTTTCTAATTCTATTGAGATGAGGATGTAATTTTTTGTCTTTCTGTTTATGTGATGTGTTACATCAATTGATTTGTTTACATCAAACAACTTTTGAATCCGTGGATAGAATCCTACTTGGTCATGATGTATGATCTTTTTGAGATTTGTTCTAGCCTCTTTGCCAGTATCTTGTTGAGGATATTTGTATCCATATTCATTAAAGTGAATGGTCTATAATTCTTTGTTTTGGTTGAATCTCTGTCTGGTTTTGGAACCAGGTAGCTTCCAGGCATGACTTTGGGAGTACACTTTTCAATTTCATTAAAAAACTTGAAGAGTGTTGGTGTTAGAACTTCCCTGAAATTTTTTTAGAAATCAAGACATGGGCTTTTCTTAGTTGGAAGGTTATTACTGCTTCAATTTCATTGTCTGTTATTAGATTAGTCATTGTTTTTCCATCCTTTTGTTCAGTTTTGGCAATTAACATGTATCTAAGAATCTAAACATTTCTTCTAACTTCTTCAACTTATTGGCATACAGGTTGTGGAAATAGTTGCTAATTATCTTCAGAATTTCAGCAGCATCCATTGTGCTTCCACCCTTTTCATTTCTAATTGCACTGATTTTAAAAGGGTCTTTTCCCTTCTCTTTTTCTTTCTTTGTTTTTGGTGGGGCCAGGTTGGCTAAGGGTTTATTTATTTTGTTCTTTCTTTCAAAGAATAAGCTCTTTAATTCATTGATTATTTGCATTGTTTTTTCAGTCACCATTGAATTTTTTTCTCCTCTGATCTTTATAATTACCTTTTTTGTAGTAGTAGTAGCTTTGGCTTTAGATTGTTCTTCTTTTTTTCTAGGACCTAATGATGAGGTACATCATTAGGTTATTTATTTGCACTTGCTTTGTTT
The DNA here is from genome assembly GCF_053883595.1 of Heterocephalus glaber. Taxonomy (NCBI): domain Eukaryota; kingdom Metazoa; phylum Chordata; class Mammalia; order Rodentia; family Bathyergidae; genus Heterocephalus; species Heterocephalus glaber. The sequence goes on from NW_028258372.1 coordinate 32,060,976, forward strand.
TTGTGATGTTATCATTCACAGATATAAACTGTCCTTTTAGGACTGCTGCCTCATGACCCATAAATTCTGATATGTTTTACTAGCTTTGTCATTTTGGTCAAAAAACTGTCTTATTTCTGTCATCATTTCTTCTGTAATCCTATGTTTAGTTAAGAGCCATTGTTTAATTTCCATTCATTTGCACAATTTCTGTGTTTTCTTTTATTCTTGATTTCTAATTTCATAGTGCTATGATCTGATTATATGCATAGTATAATTTCAATTCTTTTACACTTATTTGTGCTTGCTTTATTGTCTAGTATGTGGTCTGTCATGGAGAAAGTTACAAGTGCTACTATAAATAATGCATCTTCTGTTGCTGGATGGAACACTCTGCAGATATCTATTAAGTCCATTTGTTGAAAAGTTTTGTTCACCTCTGATATTTCTACGTTGTTTTGCTAGCTAGTTGATTTGTATATTTAGGATGGTGGGGTACTGTGGACTCCCACTATAACTATGTTTTTTATCTGATCTTTTCTGTCCAGTCATATTTGTTTTATGAAGTTGGATGTGCTATTTTTCAATGCATATATGTTAATAATTGTTATTTCCTCCTGTTGCTTTTTTCCATTAAGCAATATGTAGTGAATTTCAAGGCCTTTTTTGGTCAGTTTTGGCTTGAAGTCCAATTTGTCTGAATATAGGATAGCTACACTTGCTTCATTTCAAGTTCCTTCATATAGAATACTGTGTTTCATCTTATGATTTTTAGTCTATGAGTTTCTTTTGTGATTATATGTGTTTCTTGTGTACAGCACTGGTTTTGTTTTTCTATCCATTCTACCAGACAGTGTCTGTTGACTTCAGACTTGATCATTCACATTGAAGTTGTTACTGGAAGATACTGACTTAGGCCTCTCACTGCCTTATTTTCCTGTTTCTGATTCTTTGCCTTTCCTTTTTACTTAACTGCTCATACTACTTGGTGTTTCAGTTTTCTTAGACCTTTTGTCTTTCATACATTTGCTGTCTCTCTCTCTGTGGTATCCTGAGGAATTTTTGGAGTGCTGCTTTGGTATTTATAATTTCATTAGGTTCCCTTTATCATGAAAATATTTTATTTCTACATCAATATTGAAAGACTGTTTATAAGGTGTCAGTCTGTGTTGGAAAATGTTTCCTTTTAGAACTTGGAAACCCATCATTCCTAACTCTCCTAGCCTTTAAGGTTTATGTTGAAAAGACTAACTACTGTAATTCTAATGAGTTTTCCTTTATGTAAGTGCTTCTTTACCTTTATTTTTTGAGATTTTATGATTCTGTTCTTATGCTGGGGTTCCAGGATTTTGACAGTGACTTGTCATCAACCGGTTCTTTGCTGATCACAGCTACATGGGATTCTATAAGCCTCACTTATCTGTATGTTAAATTTTTTACCTTATTTGGAAAGTTTCTTGTTATTGTTTCAGTAAGTAGTTTTTAAAGATTTTTGCTGTCTTCTGATTTTTCATTAATTCTAATTAATCTTATATTTGTCTTCTTTGTGTTATCCAGGAAATGCTGAATCTATTTTTCCTGTTTTCTTGTTGTTTTAAAGGTATTTCTCATTAATTGGTCTGTGAAAAGAGTCATGTCTTCTAGTTCTGATACTCTGTTTTCACACTGGTCACTTCCACCTCCCATACTTTCAATAGAATTTTTATTTTCCAGAATTTCTATTTGAAACCCTTGTTTGGACCATAATTCTTTTCTATGTTTGTCATACATGTTTTGCATTATTTGGTTTAGTTCTTCTAACTTCTTATTAATGTCTTCTGGAGACCTTCCAATAATTTTATTTGGTCCAATATTTTATTATTTACATCTTCTGTTAGCTTGCCAAATGCCTTATTGATCTGTTTAATTATCTCCTCTGATTTTTTTTTTTTGTTTTTCTTTTTGGTACCGGGGATCGGACTCAAGTCCTTGAGCTTGCAAAGCAGGCACCAGAACCACTGAGCTAAATCCCCAGCCCTCTCCTCTGATATTATTTCAAATAATTCAAGTATGTCTATTATGGTTTGGGTCTAAATGTCCCCTGAAAGCCTCATGTGGTCATTGGCTTGATCTAGAATGCGTGAAGATGGAATTGATTTATGATGCAATGCTAGGCTCAAAGGCATAAGGGTATGAGTGCTACCTGCCCTAAGGAGTCTGAATAAAATAAAAGGGGCAGGGAGATGCTATTAACCTCTCTTGTTACCTTTGCTGCCTTGTGTGTGCCATGTTGTTTCTGCTCTTCCATGCCTTTTGGTTGTCCTTTCCTTGGAGTTGGCTGATTATGGACCAAAACCTCTACAAATTGTAAGCCAAATAAACCCCTTCCCCTTTAACTTTGAGTGTCTGGTATTTTATCCCAGCAATGTGAGAAAAGTAACTAACACGGTGGCTTTTGATTTATTCCCCTTAAATATCCCATTGATCAATTTGGGGGAAGTTGGGAGTTTGGGGAAACAGTTTGTTGGCTTCTCGTGTTGCTATTTTTTTAATCTGTTATTTTGTGTGTGTGTATTTTGAGGTTTGTGGTTGGTTGTAGTGGAAAGCTTGGTTTCTAATATGGAGACTTCTTTAGTCTATCTCTACTTTTCAGTGGTGTCCTCTGGGCATGACTAACTACTGGACTTTGCCTCTGTCTCAGGATCCAACCATTTCTGTTTACTTCAGATGGAAAGTTACAGTGCATTTGGATCAGTACCCAGTTTTGCAGGAATAGGCCACAGTATTGTTGACACTCAGGTAATCCACACTTTGGCCTCTCAAGAAAACCAATTAATAGCAATCACTATGTCATCTTGGCTGTTGTAATAAAAAGAACATCAATTATAGCACCAAATACAAACTAAATATTGAAAAACCCCACAGACTAATATAATACCACTCTTATCTATAGCAGAGAGATCTATATTTGTAATATGAATACTAAAATAAACCAGATATTGACCCACTATTGGCCTATAGTAAAATATCTACTAAAATGAAACAATTTTACCTCTATCAATAATAGTACAGTATTCAACAGCCATAAGGTAAGTTAACTATTGATCTAGAGATTCATAAAGCTTAGTAGTTATGCTAGCAAAGATGGAGGGAGTGGGAAACCCAAGAATGAATAAAAGAAAATATGAAAAATTAATGTCATATGAGAAGGAGGAGAGTAAAGTAAGACAGATGGTCATATTGAGAATTAAAAGGAAATTAGTATTGATAAGGAAGAGTTGCTGGGTAGAAAAATGAGAAAGAGGAGAAAATATAAACAGAGAACAAAAGCAGAGATAAAATCAAAACAAGAAGTGATAGAAAACTTAGGAGGGGGGAAAAAAATAAAAGGAGAAAAAAGAATCCAAAAGAAGATAAAAAAAGAGGAGAAAATCCCCAGACCTGCCAAAATCCCTGAAGAAGGATAGATTAAAAACAATACAAAATAGAAAAATCAAAAAAATGTTGAATTAAAGAAAAAAAATCCTATGTTATTGAATGAGAGGTTTCTTTCCAAGATATACAGTTTTAATATCTAGCCAGTCATGATTTTCTGTACCTGGCTTGAGGGCCTATGGTTTTTGAGGTACCCTCCTCACATCAGAGGCCCCTCTATTCCTTCCCCCCCAGGTGGTAGCCACTGTTCAACCCAAGGCAGGTCCTGTTCCCATTGGTACATGAAGAGAGTGAACCACACTCTGCTCTCTGCCGGGTGTAGGCCGGATGTTGGAGGGCTGAGCGCGTAGTGGACCTACTGTCCTCATTTGTGGCTTCTGACCATTCCTTTCTCTCCTAGCATGTTTTCCTCTTCCAGGATCAGGTTGGTTAGTTATTTCTTGCTTAGGGAGGGTACTATTCCACCAGCATGTGTTTGCTTGCTAACTTTTGGGATGGGAGCTGCTCCCCTAGCAGGAGTCTGGTTGCTCACGTGGGGGAAAGGGCCACTCCTCAGGGTGGAGTCAGCTTGCTTCCCTGGGGCAGGGTGCTGCTTCTCCATGGAGGATCTGCTTGATCACGTGGAGAGGGCAAGTCTCTCAATATCTTTTGAATTTTTGAATATTAACCTTGAGTGAAATAGTCTTCTAATTTATTTATATTTGGTACATTAAGCTGACTTAATTTAAATAATAAAAATCACATCTCAAGCATGCTTAATATGCCTTTCTTTGATCTATCTACTCACATTTTATGTATTCACTAATTTAATATATTCAAAAATGACTTACTGTGAAGCATAACTAATTGTTCACAATACCTACCCTGAGCTGAACTGATTTTTTTTTCATTTTTAGTATCACTAGGAAATCTTTCACTTTTTAAAACATCAATAGTTATTTCTTGTTTTTGGTTCATGTAATTTTTTGACTTGTTTTGAATCTCCTGGATATTTGATTTTTATTACTAAAATTATTAATTTTGAATCTAGTTAAATTACTTTGGCTATTTTGAAACATTGTTTTGATTTTCAATCTTTATACATTGTAATTTATTTGGAAGTGTTACATTTTTTAAAAATCTATTTTAGTTTATTAGTAACTGCCTATAGCACATAATGTTTACATTCCTTGTGAGGCGTTGATACATTTGTATTTAGAACTTCATTCCTTTTTTAAACTCAATTTCCTTTGCCTCCCTCCCTCCTATCCCTATCTCTTCATTGCTTTTTGTTTGCATGTGTTTGTAGGGCACGTTTATATTCTTTTCGTGGAGTTGGTACATAAACGCTGTATAACACATCCCAACTCCTTTCTGCGGTCCCTATCCCTGCCCTTTCTCCCCCCCGCCTTCATCTCCCGATCCCCTTTCCTTTTGAGAAAAATCTATCTCCATACTTCCTATTATCTATGCTTTAATTGGCTCTTTATTTTCACACTGGGTTCTCATGTAAGTGAAACCATATGATATGTAAGTTTGTGTTTTATGTATTTCCTTTACCATTATGGTCTCAAGAGGCGTCCATTTCCCCCACAAATGATTCAAGTTTTTTTTTTCATGGCTATCTAAAATTATATCTTTTAGTGTTAATGTTTTTCTCAAAATGAGGTACATTTGTATCTATTGAACATTTACTGTGTAACAGAAACAGCATTTAAATGGTAAAATACGTTTATATGTTAATCAAAATATATCACTATAATTATATTTTGGAACTATTGTAGATATGATTCTGTTACTACTTTTCAATGGGGATTCTACAGATTGCTTTAGCAATGGCTATTATTCCACTGAGTAGCTCTAGATTTAGAGTTATCAAAATGATTAAGATACTATTATCTAGGATGATAAAAATTCTTAAATGAGGTGATACACTTAGAAACAAATCCAAAATAATTATAACAGGCTTTCTATGTTGATTGCATCTGTATCCATTCCCATAATGGTGAGTGTTCAATTTGTTCTGCATATTTGTCAACTAATGATACTGCTTGCCTTTCTCTTTACAGTGCTTTTGGTGGTGTATAGTGGCAGGAAATTGTGCATTTACTTTTAATTCACCTCATGATTAATGAAGTTGAACATTTAAAGTGAGTAAAAAGTATTTTAATTTACTAATTTTTTTATATCTGCCTGTGTGGATTTTATAATAATGTTGCTTATGTGAAAAATATCTTGCTTAGGAAAAGATTTTGGGGCTGTGACCTCTTTGAAGATTTCAAGTGCAATGCCCCATTCTCCTAGAATCTTCTATGACTGATAAAAGTAGCAAGGTGAATTTTAATCATTAGAGACTCATATATCCTCCTATAGATTCTCTGTAAATTATTTCTAGTCAGACATTTTTTGAAGCTTAACCTAATATTACTATTCTTCCTATTATTCCTGCCTGGAACTAAATGGTGAAATCTTTCAATCTCTGGAATAAAGCTTAAATTTAATTTTAAACAAATGTTACTTGAAATACTGTGAGCATAAACAAAATATATGAAATAATTTAATATACAATCATAAATCCACAGGACAGCTCTGTCAAATCTTGACACTTCAGCAGGTTTGCTCCAAATATTATTTTGTTGTCATTTTAAGCCAAAACAACTTACATATAAAGATGTTTGTGTATTCTTCCAAAATTTTACTCCTCTTTCTCCAAGAGTGAGGTATATAATGAATTCGGGTATTCTTAAACACTACAAAGTGTAGGAAAAGTTTTTGTGACAAAATGTTAGACAACAATTTTTGCCCTTTCTTTTTATACGAAACGTAGACTTTTGAGTTTTATCAGGCTTTATGCATATATTTCCTTTGCAGTATTTTATTAATATTGATATATTAATATATAAATAAATATGTTCTTATTTGGATAAATTTTGTTATGATATTTACATGTTTGCATGTATATTCAGGTACACAGAAACATATTATTAGATGATACATTTGTGTCTCTGTACATTTGATCAATTTGGAGACATTTACATTTTCCAGAATAAACTTTAGAAAATGGTTAACCATATTAGAGAAAAGTACATGCTAGCTGCAAACATATACATGTATGATATTAGTCATACTCAGTTCCAAAGCACCATTTATTTAACAATTTCTGTCTTATTCCTATTACTGGTGGAGTTTACAGCGATATTGAGGCCACGGAGTCTGCCAGGCTGACTCACCCAGGGTCTATTACTGGGAAGCATCCATAGGTCTCAACATATACTTGAGAAAATGTTAATGGTGATGACATTAACATGAAATGAGCTGCTCAGACTTCCTGTGCCTGAAATCAAAAACAAGGAATATCATATGTCACTAAAAATATTTTTATTAGATTGAAACTTCTATGAAGAAGTCACTCCCCTGATATTGTACATGTGTTTATGAGTTCCAGCAAAAATTAAAAATTAAAAAAATGACAGCAATATAATAAATGAAAGGAAAATGCATAAGATTTATTGTTCGATTTTGTTCAATTTTTACATGTAAATGCAAGTTTTAAATTTTGTGTTGAACTTTCAATGTAATCATTAGAAAAATTCTCCTAATTATACACTTTCTAAACTTTGCTGGTTGTGAACTAGCAGACACTGAAATAGAATAATAAAGTGGTTTGAGATGGCTGGCATTCATCCTTTCAAAGGACAAGATTAACATTAAAGCTTATGTCAATACTGAGTAAATACAAAGGCTTTGATTAATCCATAGCATGAAGTATTGGAAAAAGGAAGTTCCATAAATAATAAGAAACACTTTTTAAACCTATGCCGAAATAAAATTAATCAGCTTGTTTTTAACAGGAAACCCACTAATCATTATTGTGTGAAGCACAACCCCTCTCAGAAGAAATATTCATTAGAAGGTAAGTTTTATCTCAATTAGCTGAGTGGTTGTTTATGATCCAATCAATAAATTCAAATGTACCCCTGAAATCAATCAAAACGTAATTGATGCATTGGTGGATACATCATTTCTGATGTATTTACTTAAAGGACCATGAAGTTTCATTAAGATCATGGGATAGACAGCAACATCATTTTCATGGAAATAATTGACATAAATACAGTCTAATAAAAACAAAAATGAATAAATACGAGATCTAAACCTGACAGATGCTTAAAGCTTTCTGTCTCTTCATGAACTCTATACCACTTTACCCTTCCTTTCCCAATTTGGATGTGGTGATATAAGAGAAATATGCTTTCTATATCCCTTTAAATTCTGTAAAATCTGTGGTAATGTCTCCTAGATCTTGATACTGTAATTTAAAAAATGTATAACTGATATTGTGTAACAAGAAGAAAAGGTCTAAAGGTGCAGGGGAAGTGGGAGGG